>NC_081169.1:1808417-2012738 GCF_012432095.1 Onychostoma macrolepis
CTTTCATCATTAGTTACTGGACAGACCCATTGATAACTTTCCCATTCAGCTCTATCTGGAGAGATTTAGATTTAATGATAAAACTTCACCAACAAGTCAGCGTTTTTGAAGTAAGTATCCCTGTACATTCTTACAATGTAAACACCCTAGGCGAAAACAGTATTTTTTTATTTATTTTTTATTTTTTATTTTTTTTAATTTCAGGAGTTTCCCCTGCTTATTAAAAAGTTGCGTTCATTACAGTTGCGAACATCAGATGAACATCAAACGGACACGACCTCAACATATATAACAAATGACAAAGTGCTCATTCTGAAATCTGAAGATTTATGCTTTGTAGGCTATAACTGAACAGCCCACCTTTATTCGCCTTGTAGTTATTCATTGTTTATGTAATTTTGTTATAGTGTTTTATGCAGTCTTACTGCAAATGGTTCAACAATGATTTAGTTAGTAGCATTCGTTTTGAAGCAGGTAATGATTTAAATGGTGGTTAAATTAATTATTAATTTAACATAGCCAACATAACATTTTACATGGAAACGGTAATGCTAGTAAACATATTTGTGCTATCTTTGAGAGTCTGAAATAGGCTAGATGTTGCTCAATCAGGACATTAAAAATATACACATAATTTATTCAGAGAAATAACTGACTACATACAGTACGGATTTAAAAACATGAAGCTTCCAAGATGATGCATGGTGAGTTAAGCTTTTCATAGAGTAATAATTTAACAGAGGCTATTGTATTATTCATTGTATATTCAGATCAATTTCTGATACTAATACGTTCGTGTTTAATTATTCCTGAATAATTATGTAAGGTAAACGTACCTATTAAGCTCACCAAAATCTACATTGAAACATTTTTAGTGCAGAAGATATTAGTTTCAGTACAAAAAGACGATTAAAATATTAATCTCTCACACAAAAATATTAAATTTTATTTTAAATGACAAAAGCATTTAAATTAAGATATACATCATTAAATTCAAAAAGTCTGGCTGTGCTTAATGGGTACATTTCTGTACCCTTTACGCACACCCCTGTTCCCATTAAGCTCACGTCATGTTTTATTAAAAATTCTTGTTTATTTTAAGGAATCTTTTTAAAGAATAATTGTAAAAATATATTTTTTGAAGGTACAAAGTCAATCACAAAAAAAGCAGAACACTAAAATCAAGCAAAAAGGCATTCAAGTCAATCAGTTATATATTCATAGTGAAGTGTCATTTAAGCACATTGAAACATCTATACTAGTTCAGCTAAGTAACACATTCAAAAATCAAATAAAACAAACCAATAAAACATTTAATTCATGGGGATGAACATACAATAAAACTAAAAATATAATAAAATAACTAAAAATATAATAAAATACCTAACTACATAATACTATTATTGTTAGAAATTGCAACAATATAAAAATGGAAATACAATACATTTATACATTTAACATTTTAATTAAAACATAATAATATACAAATCTGAAAAAATGAATACATTCTAAAATAATAAATAGTATATATATGTAGTATATGTATACAACAGAAATATATTAAATGAATTAAACTATACATTTTAATAATAACAAACAAACACATATATATTATAAAAATAGACCGAGAAACAATAAATGCATTAAACTATACATTACAATTATAGCATATTAATAAATCACATAAATTAAAAACTTCAAATAATGAATAAAACCAATATAACAAATACATTAAATTATAAATTAAAATGCTCCATCGGGACAAGACCACGGGAATCAGATAAGCCCTTTACACAATCTGACATGTCTGCGGTTGGAATTGAACTGCGGGTTTCGTCTGGTCAGAGGAGAACTGACCCCCGACTGAGCCTGGTTTCTCCCAAGGTTTTTTTCTCCATTCTGTCACAGAGGGAGTTTTGGTTCCTTGCCGCTGTCGCCTCTGGCTTGCTCAGTTGGGGACACTTCATTTCTAGCGATTATCGCCGATTTGATTGCACAGATACTATTTAAACTAAACTGAGCTAGACAATGACATCTCTGAATTCAATAATGAAATGACTTTAACTGAAAATTGAGTGTTTAATCTTATCATTATACATTACTGACACTCTATCCTCCAATTTGATACTGTTAAGTGCATTTCCCAACAGCACAGCAGTAATGACTTTATGAACTATTTTACTTCCAAGATCGATACTATCAGAGATAAAATTGTATCCCTGCAGCCGTCAGCTACAGTATCGCATCAGATAGCGCACTATAGATCCCCTGAGGAACAACTCCACTCATTCTCTACTGTGGGAGAGGAAGAATTGTATAAACTTGTTAAATCATCTAAACCAACAACATGTATGTTAGACCCGATTCCATCTAAACTACTAAAAGAGCTGCTTCCAGAAGTCATAGATCCTCTTTTGGCTATTATTAATTCATCATTGTCATTAGGAAATGTCCCCAAAACCTTCAAATTGGCTGTTATTAAGCCTCTCATTAAAAAAACACAACTTGACCCCAAAGATCTAGTTAATTACAGACCGATCTCAAATCTCCCTTTTCTGTCAAAGATACTAGAAAAGGTAGTATCCTCACAATTATATTCCTTCTTAGAGAAAAATGGTATCTGTGAGGATTTCCAGTCAAGATTTTGACCGTATCATAGTACTGAGACTGCTCTCATTAGAGTTACAAATGACCTGCTTCTATCATCTGATCGTGGTTGTATCTCTTTATTAGTTCTACTGGATCTTAGCGCTGCGTTCGACACTATCGACCACAACATTCTTTTGAATAGACTACAAAACTTTGTTGGCATTAGTGGAAGCGCCTTAGCATGGTTCAAATCGTACTTATCTGACCGCCATCAGCTCGTAGCAGTGAATGAAGATGTATCATATCGATCACAAGTGCAGTATGGAGTACCTCAAGGCTCAGTACTAGGGCCGTTACTTTTCACACTTTACATGTTACCCTTGGGAGATATTATCAGGAGACATGGTGTTAGCTTTCACTGTTATGCTGATGATACTCAGCTCTATATTTCGTCACGTCCCGGTGAAACACACCAAATTGAGAAACTAACAGAATGCATAGTCCATATAAAAAACTGGATGACGAGTAATTTCTTACTGCTAAATTCTGAAAAAACAGAGGTGTTAATTATCGGACCTAAAACCCCCACATGTAATAACCTAGAACATTATCTAACACTTGATGGCTGCTCTGTAAATTCTTCTTCATCAGTCAGGAACCTAGGTGTGCTGTTCGATAGCAATCTTTCATTTGACAGCCACGTTTCTAGCATTTGTAAAACTGCATTTTTTCATCTTAAAAATATATCTAGCTCTCAAAGTCAAATGCAGAAATGTTAATTCATGCATGTATGACCTCAAGGTTAGATTATTGCAATGATTTATTGGGTGGTTGTTCTGCACACTTAATAAAAAAACACAGATGGTCCAAAATGCAGCAGCTAGAGTTCTTACTAGAACCAGGAAGTAAGCCCGGTTCTGTCAACACTGCACTGGCTCCCTATCAAACATTGTATATATTTTGAAATCTTGTTAATTACTTATAAAGCCCTGAATGGTTTAGCTCCTCAGTACTTGAGCGAGCTCTTATCACACTATAGTCCTCCACATCCACTACGTTCTTAAAACTCTGGCCATTTGATAATACCTAGAATATCAAAATCAACTGCGGGCAGCAGAACCTTTTCCTATTTAGCACCCAAACTCTGGAACAATCTACCTAACACTGTTCGGGAGGCAGACACACTCTGTCAGTTTAAATCTAGATTAACGACCCATCTCTTTAACCTGGCTTACACATAATACAGTAATACACTGTAAAAAAATGATACATTGTATTCACTCAATAAAATTGTGTCAACAGATTACAAGCAATATTATTAATTAAATTCAATACATAAAAATTCATTAGAATTAATCAAATGAGATGCTTACAAATTATCCATTCACAATTAGTAAAATAGCACAAACAAATTAAGTAAAATTTAAACAAAAATATTGGTTTCATTGGACAAAAAAACAAACAAAAACAAACAAACACTATGCTAATGAATACTATGTTATGCATGCCAGGCCAGTAGTTGGCGATCAAGAAACACTGCGCAAAAACGTAATACACATGCACATGACGTCACCTTTTTCACAAATTCATGTTTTTGTTGTTTACATGGAGATGATACAGGCATCGTGTTCAAAAGCTTGTGTTTCCAGGGGCCCGTTCTTTGTACGTTGCTTATTACATCTGAGATCAAAAGACACATCTGAGATCATTGTGCGTTCATGCGCTGGTTTAAAAGGGGATATGTATTGATAATAGAAACACTGATCAGCAACGCTGTTATTGGTTGCCCACGATGGCCAAAGAGCGCGGCAGAACAAGAACTCTTAATGGAGGGCTATGGCGAATTCCAGAATTTAATAAAAATGCCAAGGAACACCTTAAAGGCTGCAAAAGCCAGGAGAGAGGGTTGGCAAAAAGTTGCAGACAAATGCGTACAATGCGTAAGTAGTGACTGTGTTGGATGTTTTCAATCAGTTATTACAGTATATGTACATTTTTAAAATTTTCATAATTACTTTAATCTTTTATATTAGAGCCACCACAGGGCCCACTACAAATTGGGAACAAGTAAAGGTGAAATACAAGAACATTCTACAAAATGGTAATATTAACTACATGTTGTTCTTAGTTTTTTTTTTTTTTTTAAACTACTGTGAAATGATGTGCTTGTTTATATCAGCAACTAGGAAAAAGGCAGAGCAAAAAAGAAAAAAAAACAGGAGGTGGTCCTGCACCCCCATGTCACACCCCGGCAGAAGAGCTGGCCCTTGGGTTAAATGTGAACCGACCAGAGGTGGGTAGTAACGAGTTACATTTACTTTGTTACATTTACTTGAGTAAATTTTTTTGGGTAACTAATACTTTTAGAGTATATTTAAAAATGGGTACTTTTACTCTTACTCAAGTACATTTTTAGTGAAAAAACGGTACTTTTACTTCGTTACTGTGGGCGACGCTCCTCTTGTTACTTTATCTTAATGCAATACAAGTTAAAAATCCTTCAATTTATTCCCAACGCGCAATCTACTTTTTTTCTGGGCAATGAGCGATGCCCGTTCGCGAATGATTCATTCTTTTGAGTCAATTCTGTTCGAAGGCTTGATCAAACCAGTTGGCAAACCAGTGAATCGGTTCGCGAATCAGTTTGAATGATTCGTTCAGAGTCGTCTGAAGCGGGTCTCACTCAGAGTTGTAACATCAAGAGCGTTGAAGACGTGGCTTTGGATCTGCAGTCAGTTAAAAGCAAATCTGCAAAGGCTATAGTTTGCTAGCTATGAAGATCTTTATTAGACGAACACCGCGTGTGCTGTCGGTTCCACAGGTATAGATTTAATTACAGTACACGATACCACTATGACATTACAGTTTGTTGTACATGTACCTTACACATTAAATACAATGAATAATTTATTCATTAAATAAGCTGTCACAGAGTATGAAATAAACACCCGCCAAACCCGCGTTAGTTCCAGGAGGAATGCCTAGACACAATTAATATTGATATTTTCACAATATTTACGCTTGCAGAAATAAAGGCTACATTGGTTTACATTTTGCAGAACAGACAGAAGAAGTGCATTTGTTTCGTCATGTTCAGATGTTCTGTAGCGGTCATGTGAGGAGCTTTCACTCTTCTCCGTGTCAGAGGTTATATACATTTATACTACGGGGCAGTTGAGTGCTTGAATCTGATTGGCTGATGAACGTTCTAAGGTGTGCAATTATTTTCAGGGAAACGCACGGCGAACGTAGTTCCAGGCAGCTCTTGACCGCATTAAATGACCATATCACTTCTCCAAATGATTTCTGTTATTTCAAAGGTCTTACAACAGCAAAATAACCAAGACCCACAATGACACTGGCCAAACAAATAAATATAGTAAACAATATGATAAAAACGACAGATCATGTCCATGTTCTTGCCACAAAATTACGCTTTATTATGTACGGAAAGCACATACTCTATCTCGCCTGCTCTCTCTCCTTCACAGACCGCACACACACAACAGTTACAGTTTGCACACACACTAACATACACCGCGCTAATGTTGTTAGCGCTACTCTGACAATTTTATCAGTAAACAACTTAAAAACTACATGATTTCTCACAAGCGAAGTAACAACAACGGCGCTGTTCTTGAACAAAAGGAACTAAGTTTAGGGTTAGGTTATTAACTGTATTAACTGCATTATTAGTCTGTTATCAACGGCTCAAGCCTCAGGTTTAAAATGACGTTGTGGAATTAGCAACGGAGGCGCTGGATAAGATGTGGAAGAAATAATCCTACTCACAATAGCGATTTAAGTAGAAATACCGGACGAATGCCATGAAATATATCATCTGATCGATGTCTTGAGGTGTGGCAACCATAGTATAAGCGGAATAATTGACTTCGGTCTGTTGAATTATTAGAAAAATAATGCACACCCGAGGTGTAACTCCGCTTCGCGTCGTGACCACATCACCACCTCGGGTGTGCATTATTTTTCTAATAATCCAACGGCCCGTCGTCAATTATTCCTTACATATACATTTATTATACATAATTAATATACTTTAAAATTATTTTATTTAATTCAGTGATGGAAATCAGATTTTTTATCAGCTGTTACTCCAGTTTTCAGAGTCATATGATCCTTCAGAAATTATTCAAATATATTGATTTATTACCAGTGTTGTTGAAAAAAAACAGCATATGCTGGTTAGGTATGTTTTGAAGCTGGGATGCTGGTTTATGCTGCACTGTAAAAAATTGCTGTAAAATTTACAGTAACTTACTGGCAATTTTGGTTGCCAGTAAGACTGTAAATTTACAAGAGTACTGTAAATCAATAATTACAATTGTACTGTAAAAATACAGCAAACTCTTGCATGCTGTAAAATTGTTATGATGGTGTGTAAACATTTGGTAAACTTATTTCATTTGATTCTACTAAGAAGGAACATTTCTTAATATAAAACTGCAAACACTTAATTTGTAATAATAAAGTTACTAAAAACATGACTTTAACTCAAATCGTTGCAGTTTATCATCAGCTATAGCACACACACATGTGATAAAGCACTTAACAAAGAGATCATCACTGCATCAGCAACTCTACAGTTACTGTCTTTAAATAAAGCAGCAAAACATCAGTGCTTGTGGCTCATCATTGACTGAAGCACAGGCTCTACTCTCCACCACAATGGTGACCCACAAAACTAAATTAGATCTCTCTTGTGCAAAATAATACAGTTCAGTTAAATATTTACTCTCCTTATAGATAACACCTGCTGTTAACAAGCAGAATCACTGAATGAAAGAGAAACAAGAACTACAGCTGACTTCAGCCACAGCCTTAGATGAACTCAACTGAAATACAAGACATCATTAAATCTCTCAAGATCTGATTAAACAACTCCACAAACAGCATTACCAGCTTCACACATTACAATTAGACTTTATTTCTGTCATATGTCTATAAAAATAATTTGAGAATTAACATAAGTTTATTTGTTTTATTGAAAACGTTTAGTTTGACCTCACCATTGTGGCGATCAGGGTTTGCTTTAGTTGGGCTCTTAACCATCAAATTTTAATCTTAGTTTTTTCTGGCTGCTGTAACTGTGTTTGTAAAGCACGTTTGTTATAGCATGAAATGCCAGAAAAATGTGTGATTAAGTGCTTTTGATTGATTATTGATAATGATGTAATCATTATCTAGTGGCTTGGTTCACTGATCTCATTCAGAGGCTGATCTTTAAAGACATGGTGTGGATTCTTTTATTTGTTAGTCTGGTGTTTACAGCCGCTATATGAACCTAAATGAAACGACAAACTGCTACTGAAAATTTTTAAAAATGTCTTATGCACAAAACTTTTAGTACTACGGCAGCAACTAGACACACACAGACATCAAGAATCAGTGTATGAATCTCAACAATGATGACAATCAAAAGCTTAATGCTGCAATTCATGCTGGGTACCAGCACAATACAAAACTCACCCATGAATCCCAGCATGCATTGCGGCATGAATAAATTATGCCGCTGAATTGTCCACTTATTGTCTTTAATTCTTACTATGTGCTTTTATTTTTTTATTTTTTTGTGTTGAGTTTTAGTAGCATGTTTTGTGATGTTCAGAGTTGATCTGTTTATTTATTTTGTTGATTATCACCATTGTTGAGATTCATACGCTGATTCTTGATGTCTGTGTGTGTCTAGCTGTTGCCGTAGTAAAAGTTTTGTGCATAAGACATCTTTAAAATTTTTCAGTAGCAGTTTGTCGTCTCGTTCAAGTTCATATAGCGATTGTAAACACACACAAACACAAAAAAAAAAGATATCCACACCATGTTTATAAAGATCAGTCTCTGAATAAGATCAGTAAATCAGGCCACTAGATAATGACTACATCATTATCAATAAACAATCAAAAGCAACTTTTTCTGGGGTTTTTTGCTATAACATATGTGCTTTACAAACACAGTTACAGCAGCCAGAAAAAAAGCTAAGATTAAAAATTGATGGTCAAGAGCCCAACTAAAGCAAACCCTGATCGCCACAATGGTGAGGTCAAACTAAACGTTTTCAATAAAACAAATAAACTTCTGTTAATTCTCAAATTATTTTTATAGACATATGACAGAAATAAAGTCTAATTGTAATGTGTGAAGCTGGTAATGCTGTTTGTGGAGTTGTTTAATCAGATCTTGAGAGATTTAATGATGTCTTGTATTTCAGTTGAGTTCATCTAAGGCTGTGGCTGAAGTCAGTTGTAGTTCTTGTTTCTCTTTCATTCAGTGATTCTGCTTGTTAACAGCAGGTGTTATCTATAAGGAGAGTACATTTTTAACTGAACTGTATTATTTTGCACAAGAGAGATCTAATTTAGTTTTGTGGGTCACCATTGTGGTGGAGAGTAGAGCCTGTGCTTCAGTCAATGATGAGCCACTAACACTGATGTTCTGCTGCTTTATTTAAAGACAGTAACTGTAGAGTTGCTGATAAAGTGATGATCTGTTTGTTAAGTGCTTTATCACGTGTGTGTGTGCTATAGCTGATGATAAACTGCAACGATTTGAGTTAAAGTCATGTTTTTAGTAACTTTACTATTACAAATTAAGTGTTTACAGTTTTATATTAAGAAATGTTCCTTCTTAGTAGAATCAAATGAAATAAGTTTACCAAATGTTTACACACCATCATAACAATTTTACAGCATGCAAGAGTTTGCTGTATTTTTACAGTACAATTGTAATTATTGATTTACAGTACTCTTGTAAATTTACAGTCTTACTGGCAACCAAAATTGCCAGTAAGTTACTGTAAATTTTACAGCAATTTTTTACAGTGTGCACATTGTTGCGTGAAGAACGCATCCACGAGCAAGGAGTTCATTCAAAGCCGCGCAGACACGTTCATGCATCGGGGCATTTTGTGCATATAGCCTATAAGTTGTTATATTAACGTTATATTGTATAAATAAGGAAGCGTATTTTATATGAGATAAATGAGTTAAATCCCATTGATTAAAAACCTGCTATCATATGCTTCATTCTACTGGTCATCTTCAGCGCGTGCAGCTCAAAAAAAAAAAATGCAGAACCTTAATAACTGTCATATACATAACGTTATAATGAGAGCACTATTGTAAAAAATGTTGTGAATTCATAGTGTTTCGCTGACGTTTAATGTTAACTATCTTTTAATCAAAACATAAAACATTATTCACTCCGTTTGCGAGGCGTCAAATACACATTTTCCCTGTATGTTAACGTCAGTATGTCTGACTTGACTCTTGGTAATGTATTTTGCCCCGCCCCCAAACATATGATTTGACTATCAGTCGACTATCAGCAAGATTCGAAAATTCCGATTCGACTATGAAAATCCTTAGTCGGGGACACCCCTAGTTAATTTGTAATCATCTCATTTGATTAATTCTAATTCATTTTTATTAATAATATTGCTTTTAATCTGTTGACAATTTTATTGAGTAAATATAGTGCATAATTTTTTTTTTACAGTGTACACTTCTAATGTTCAAATCCGTTAAAGGATTGTTAGGCTGCATTAATTAGGTCAACCAGAACCGGCAACACTTCCCATAACACCCGATGTACTTGTTACGTCGTAAGAAGAATGGCATCTACGCTAAAATTTGTCTGTTTCTTTCTTATTCCGAGATCACCGTTGCCACCTGATCCAGTCCGTATCCAGATCAGATGGTGGATCAGCACCTACAGATGACCTCTACAGCCCTGAAAATCAGCGGAGATCAGGACACCTAGATGAGCCCCAGAGACAGATCCCCAGAGACAGATCCCCAGTGAGGACCTCGCCACCTAGACAGCCATCGGGACAAGACCTCGGGAACCAAATGAGTCCTTTACAAAATCTGACTTTGCTGCACTGAATTCAATAATGAAATGCCTTTAACTGAAAATCGAGTGTTTAATCTTGTCATTTTACATATTCCTATTCTGATATTGGAAATTTGCTTTGACACAATCTGTATTGTTAAAAGCGCTATACACTACATGATTTTTGCCCTGATTTTCCACAGATTTACAGTCTGGAGAAGTTGATGCTAGTTGCCAAAGATGAGAGCCAGTCTGCAGATTTGAGTTAACAGAATACATAGAAAATCGATTAACTTAAAGTGACAACCATCAGTTAATATTTAAAGTCTGTTCATGCTCACCTTAAAATAATATGAAAACTTTAAAAATTACAGTACTTTAAAACCACAGACCAGCAATAAAATGTCAATTTATAATATTATGGATGTAAAAGTACAAGCCAGTAATGCCTGTGAAGTCATATGTTAGCGTAGCACACGATCTTATACAGCTAGTCAGCTAACTGTGTTCTGTAGCATCTGCGCTGTGTTGCTAAAACTATCTTTTGGATCTAATGTAATTATTTCCTACATCCAAGTTCCAGGTTATAATATGCAAAAGTCTGAACATTAATCTCTTAATTTTACAGTAAGTAGTGAAACTTACCCAAAATAAAGGCTTAAGGGGCTCCTCTTTTGGTGAAAGTTTTTAGACAGCTTTCAAAATGGCCGCCAGACAGTGTGAACACATGGACAAACATATCTCAGTGTGCAATGATCTGATTGACTTGAAATTATTGGAGGTATATAGTAACAAACATATCAATTGGTTAAGACATCAAGTAGGATAATAAATAATTTTTTTTCTTTTTATAATCTGATCTCAAAAATGGAAGTGTGCTTAATGGGTATATTAGCTTAATAGGTATGTTTACCCTACATAAAGAAATTGGCTATATTTTGTGTTGGATCAGTTAACTTTCTGTTTCTGACACCTGCATGTCACAGAGAAGAAAGATGTCAAACTGTATTCACATGTTCTCAAACAGCCATTCACAGTCACAGGTAGTGGGTGCCCCTTTTGAGAATCTGCTTAGCCCCCCCAAAACGCTATAGGGCCGGCCCTGGCTGCTCCATAATGATGTTCTAGTTGTGGTCATATGTAGTGTAGGTATTCCCCCAAAAATAAAGTCAAGCCCAGGGGCCCCCAGCCCAAGCCCTGCAATGCATTTCCACCTGCGTTGTGAACGTGAACACAGCATGTGGAAACATATTATTGTTTGTGTGTTGTTTAAGCAGACTGTGTTTATCTACTTTCATGCAATGTTCTGATGAACTTATGTATTATATAGAGTATATATACTCTATATTGAGAGTCTGACATGTCATTTGTCAACCTCCAGCTCGATGGGATTTTCTCTGGGTTCTGATCATGATTGGCAGCTTATGTGTGCATGTGATGTTTATGAGCGCTGCTGTGTCTTCCCTTTCAGATGCGGTCGCTACAATCCCATAATGCCCTGCTCAGCATGCTGGCTACCAGAATGTCCTAAATGAGCGCGGATTACGTGAGTGTCTCTCTCTCAGATTGAGAGTAAAGCCGCAGCTCTGCATCGCTCTGTATCTCTGCTGCTTGGCTGGGTGCAGGAATGAGCGCAGCGGTGGTGCACAGAGGATTCCTCAAGAAATATGGTAAGCTTTACACTTTCTCATTATTACCCTTTGCCGCCGCCTTCTTCTTCTTTTTGTTTCTTATTTTGTTCCGCAATGTTTTAGTTACATTTGTGTGCCACCCATTACGCTACTTATCAATACAGTTTAAAATTGTTGGTAACATTTTGCAATAAGGTTCCATTTTTTAACATTAAAGTAGTTAACATAAACTAACAATGAAAAATACTTATAGAGCATTTAATAATCATAATTAATGTTGATTCCAACATTTACTTATACTTTATTAAAATCAAAAGTTGTATCTATTAATGTTATTTAATGGACCCGAGCTAGCATGGACTAACAATAAACAGTTGTATTTGTATTAACAAACATTAACAAAGATTAATAAACACCATAAGAGAGTATTGCTTATTGTTAGTTAATGCATTATATCTAATTTTATGTTGCACAGACGGTTGGTGACACTGTACATTTTTTATATTTTCATTGGGTTCTTTTGGTTTTAGTCTTGGTAGACTTTGTATACTTATAACTACATTTGAAAGGTATTTGAATAGTTTATTTGATGCAAAAATGGAGACGTTCTTGTAGAAGAACTCGACACGTTGAAGGGAGATTAAACGAGCGTGACATGTTTTGCACTGCCAACATTAAGTCCAGAATGTCATACTACATTTAATATTTAACATTAAGTCAATAGCTATGACATTTCACAGCCTTTATAAAAGACAGTGTAGAATAACCGAAAATATGTTATTTTACTTATATAATAGGACAACATCTCTGTTAGCAGACATTTATAAAATGTATTCCATTGCAGTGATCTACACAACATGTCCATCGAAAAACGTATACCCATCATTATACTTTAACAGCAATATCCTATCGTTTGACAGTGAGCTATCTGTTTGTGCTCTTTATCTGTTGCCTTCACATCATAAAGTGTCAGCTCCACCTGGCTGCATTGCTTCTAACCTCTGTATGTCTCGTATTTAGGTCATATGATGATGATGATGATGATGGGGATGACAATGACAAAATTCATAATGACAGAATAACTGTGGTCCTACACAGCTTTGATGAGAAGAAACCTGCAGAAATAAATAAATAAAAATAAAAAATGATACTATAAAACTCTCCTGTCTGTTCTGAAATATTTTACTTTTGTCCAGAGAAAACCACAAGCTTGTACTCATACACAGTAAAAGCACTCCCAGTGTATATATAATCCACACTCAGTGTTAAAAAAGTAACACTGAAGCAGTGTTAAAGTTAATGAGATAATTAGTTTAGTAATTGAGTGATGATTGAGCATTAATGAAGAACACCTGCTGTTAACAAGCTGAACCATTGAAAGAAAGAGAAAGAAGAACAGAAAAAAAGAGACGAGACGAGCAGAAATACAAGAACTACAACTGACTTCAGCCACAGCCTTCGATGAAATCAACACAAGATAAAAGAAGACATTAAATCTCTGAAGATCTTAGCAGAGGATGATTAACCTCTTCCACTCTAAGGCATATTTTGGAATTCCGCCTGAATTTAACACACCCAAGTTGAAACAACTCCACAAACAGCATTACCAGCTTCACACGTTACTAACCAGATTGACTTTAGATGTTGATGTTTAGTTTGAATTACCATTATCAAGGTCAATGTTTGCTTTAGTTGAGTTCTTGACCCTTGACTTAAAACATTATAATTACTTTGGCTGCCATAACTGTGTGTTTGTTTAGACATGTTAGTTATGGCAAGTGGGTGTTGATGGCTAGATTTCAGTAAAGAAACAACCAGCGTTTAGTGACTTTCATAATTGATTTCATTCAGTGCATCGTCACTGATTGGTTAAAATTTTTGACTTTGTAAACATAAAATACAAAGCTTGATCCATCAATTTTAATATTAATCTGAAAAACTTTTGAAACTTATTCTGCACTAAAAGTTTAGCTTTTTTTCATCAAACAGACTTCAAGAATAAGCATATGAATCTCAACAATGGTGACAATCAACATAAAGCTCCATGTTGCAGTGCATTCTGGGAGCACCAATCAAAACTCATCCATGGCTCCCAGCATGCAATGCGACATGAATAAATTATGCAGCTATTCTTACTATTTCCTTTTGTTTTGCTATTTTGTTGTGACTTTTAGTAGCCTGTTTTGTAATGTTCACAGAGGATCTGTTTATCTGAATATGTTGATTGTCACCATTGTTAATCATCCTCTGCTGAGATCTTAAGAGATTTAATGTCTTCTTTTATTTTGTGTTGATTTCATCTAAGTCTGTAGTTCTTGTATTTCTGCTCGTCTCGTCTCTTTTTTTCTGTTCTTCTTTTTCTTTCAGTGATTCAGTTTGTTAACAGCAGGTGTTCTTCATTAATGTTCAATCATCACTCAATTACTAAACTAATTATCTCATTAACTTTAAAACTGCTTCAGTGTTACTTTTTTAACACTGAGTGTGGATTATATATACACTGGGAGTGTTGATTTAACACTGGAGGTTTTATTGTGTATTTTACATTTTAAAAAGGTATTTTATATATATATATATATATATATATATATATATAAAATAGGTACACATGTACTGTAAGTACACAAATATTGAAAATTTAAGCCAATTTGAGGGGGGTTAATATAACGAAATAGATAATGATTTAATTCAATTTCCTATAGCTCATACAGTAGATTATCAACACTATCGTGGGTTTGATTCCCCAAAAAAATGCATGAACTGAGAAGAAGAAAAAAAAGAAAAAAAACATATTTATGCTTTCAGTATTTTAAGAATCTCTATGAACCTGATACTTTAGGTTCAGCCTGAAGTGGAAAAACTATATTTTGTTTTAAGTTTTGACAGTAACATTTTCTAAAGGAATAATGCAATTTTCTTAACATTTTTAGACATTTTTATTTTTATTGATTTATTATTATTTTTTTGAGAATGGGGACACAGTGTGCTTCTGTTTTTCTCTAAGGTGGCTTCATGTTCAAACAATGGAAGGAAAAGTACCTGGTGTTGACGGTGGAAGGGAATCTGATGGTGTGCCGAGATGCAGACTCACCTCCGGACCAGGTGGTGGCGCTGCAGAGTAACTGTGAGTCCATAGTGGAGGGTAAAGAAATCTTGGATTTGCCCCGTTTGCCCTCTGGAGGCCGCAGAGACAGCTGCTTCGCCCTCATCCTGCCCCAAGAAAAGTTCCTCCTCCTGCTCTCAGACAGTCCAGACGAGTGCACGTGAGTTCGTCAAACTCAATCATGCACTTTAGCTTCTTGAATGATTATCCTGGCAAAACATGCACTTTACCTTTTCCGACAGGTGGATGTTAATTTCATTTTATGTCAAGAGAAATTTCAGCAAATGTTAGTGAATGTGATATTAAAGTTTTTGTCTCCAACAGTCAATGGCTGAAGTTACTCAGGAAGGTGAAAGAGGTGAGTTATGACATTACATTACCACCAAATATACGGAAAGTCTTATAAACCTGGAAATAAACAGAAATTGAACCATTTACTCAGATTGTTATGCTGGGGGGGAAAAAAAATAAAGAATGCACATTGAAGCATTTTCATGTGTAGTCTTATTATTTTGGACCCACTTATGCAATATAAATTAATACTTTTATTCAGCAAGAACACATCAAAAATATTGTGCAGCACAACTGTTTTCAATATTGATAATAATCAGAAATGTTCCTTGAGCAGCAAATCAGCATATTAGAATGATTTCTGAAGATCATGTGACACTGAAGACTGCAGTAATGATGGTAAAAAATGTTACAATATTCTACAATAAATTCTACAATTAATAATTTAAAAATAATTACCATATATTCACATAGAAAATGTCTTTTTTAAATGAATAATAATACTTCGTAATATCACTATTCTTTTTAATCAAATAAACGTAAGGGTTGTGTCATGGTTGTTGGGTCCTGATAACACTTTGTGTGTCTTTTTTAGAAGGTTTATGTTATGTTTAGTATTTCATTTCTGGTCATTCTTGTCACAGATTTGAAACAGACTTTACATGATTATTCAAAGCAATTTAATTATTATTATTATTGTTGTTGTTGTTGTTGCTGTTTATTCTTGGCTCTGACAAATTTGCACTCTTGGTTAATTAAGTATAGTTTTTTTACAGGGAAAACAACACTGTATGCACTCCCTATGAATGCAGTTCAAATGGCTTTTATACAGGGCCAAACAGCAGGATTATTCTCGATTAATATTACGTAATATGTCATGTGGCAGTGCCTTTGCTAGATCCTATATCAATGATAAGTGTTGTAATCTCTCATGATGGCCAAACCAAACACTTTGCCCTATTTATTCTTTGGAATAGGAAGCCGTGAGCACTCGGTGTGAAGTATGTTTGCACGTTTCAATGGCGTCCTCTTTTTGCTCAGGGTGTGACTTCCCCGCTCGCCCTAAAGAGACAGCAGAGCATCACGCCCTGCATCACGGACAGAGAGCCGATTCCAGACGTGTCCAGTGACAAAGACCCCTCATCCCCGCACCTGAGTGACAAGGGCCTGAGCTCCCCGCTGGTCCGCTCCAGAGAAAACTCCTTCAGACACAGAGGTGGGCTCAGGCTTGGTAACCGCTTCAGTCATATTCTCATGTGCTTTGGTAATATCACTCACACAGATGTTCCCTCTGGAGCAGCGCTGTTCAATCAGAAGAACTAGCTGTTAACATTCCCATTCATGCCAATGTCATTAGACCAAAAAATAACCTCAGAAACTGTTTGGTCAACAACAACAATAATAATAATAATGAGTTATAATAAGTCAATGTGTTATTTCACTTAAGGCCTCTAGTGGTCAGCATCTGCAGTAGGGCAGCAGTAGACACAGATGAAGTTATAAAGACACTTCTTGATGATAATGGTATTTATCAAAGTACCATTGTCCATGTTTTATTTATTTTTTTTTTATAAGAGCTCATAAATACTCCTTACATGTTGCTGATTAAAGGAAAACAATCTCCTGTGATGTCAGTCATTCCATGTTAAGCTTCTCTCTCTCTCTCTCTCTCTCTCTCTCTCTCTGCTATAATCTGTTTGAGCATGTTTTTCTGCTTATTCTTTCTGCTATGTGCAGTATTTAGGTCTCTCTTAAAATGGCGATTGCCTAAAGACTACAAATGAGTCACAGCAAAGCCTAATATTTCATAAAAAAAATATATATATATATATATATATATACTGTATATAGCTCTTCATGTTAAATATGTATCGGGAAATGCAGAAATGAACATTAATTAACAAATGAACCAAGTTTTAAAAAGTACTGTACATCTGAACTATTGCATTTAAATAAATATTAAGTGTTTTTCTTTTTCAGTAAACAGTTCAAAGGTACAATACTGTGTGCTTTGTTATTCACAATGATGATGTTATCAGCCACATAACTAAAATATCTAACAATTAATTATAAACAATTTATTACATGTAAAAGCAATATATAAAGATGTTTATTACAAAATAAAATAACACAATAAATAAGTTGTTTATGAGTGTAGAGAAACTCAGTCAGGTCACTGCAGTGCAATATGAGCTCTGTTGCTGCAATTTTTGTCTCCATGGTAACAATGCACCATAATGTGCCATAAGCTGGTTTGCCAATTGCCAATAAACAACACAAGAAAAAGAAGAAATGCTTAAATATATAGATTTAAGGGTATATATCAGCGGAGACCAGGACACCCAGATGAGCCCCAGAGACATATCCCCAGTGATGACCTCGATTAAAATACAATAAAACTAAAAAATATAACAAAATACCTAACTACATAATACTATTATTGTTATCATTATACATTACTGACACTCTATCCTCCAATTTGATACTGTTAAGTGCTTTGACACAATCTGTATTGTAAAAGCGCTATATAAATAAAGGTGACTTGACTTGACTTGACTTGACTATTTAACTGAATGTAAGATACAGAATGTACTGCATGTTAGCTTTGCTTATTGTGCCCAAGAGCATTATCTATTGAAGTTCAAACATAATGCTAATTAAAAACTACGCTTCTGTTGGTGTCGGCATACAGCCCATTGTGCTCATGGACCTTTCCCGATCCTGTCCCTCCCGTTTCCCTTCCTGTCAGCTAAAGGCAAAAAGCACCAACGAAAAAAGACTATGCTCCTAAGTTTTGGGAACGAATGTTTTGGGAAACACTAAACATGTATGGAACTTATGACCCTAGTTGTCTAATGATGCTTTTTAGGAAATGCACCCTGATTGCTGAATCTGACCTCAGGATTATGGGTAGTTTTTCCATTCCTACTCTGTCTTCCTTACTGAAAGGGCTATTTGGAATCCACTGTACGTACATGCTGGGTACAATCACCTGTCAATTTGAATTTAAAAGCATCTCTGTCATTTAGTCAGTCAAATACACTCATGTGCTTCAGCTCTTGCTTTAACATGCTGTTCGTTTCGGTTGGTTGTAAAACATGTTAGTGTTTGAATAGTGTCTGTTTGCCATTAGGAGTTTTAGATGTTGTAATAACATCGTCTGAGCTTGGTCACTTTGTTTTGTTTGAAGTTGAGTAGGAGAAAGGTGTCAGCTTTACTGTGTCAGGAAGAGCATTGTCAATAACAGTAATAAAGTGGGCTCAAGTGCCGCCACTGCTCTCTAATCTCTGTAAACATTGACTCAGCACAGAATGAACAGCCTGTGATTGAGCCTACAAGCTCAGCGTGTTTATGATGTTCACTTATCTGCAACTGTTTCTGTTGTGAACTTTAGGCAGCGTAAACCAGCGGCCTCCCCGCAGCCCCACTGCGGCTGCACCCCTTCACTCTGCAGACTGTCTGCGGCACGGAAACAGCAGCGACGCTCGGGCCGTGAGAGCCGTCTGTCTGCTGATGGGTGGAGCGGCCGCGTCCTCGGCGCTGGGATACCTCAGCTCCTGTCCACCCGCCTCCTCCACCGTGGCCGCCCACGCTCCTGAAGTGACCCACTCCACAGCGTTCTCAGAGATGAGCGGAGGCAGCTCTTACCACGCCTGCAGCCAAGCCATAGAGTCGCCACATTTTAACAGCTTTGACTTTGAGGGAGACTCTGATTTTGATGCTTTTGACTGTGGAGGGTTTGCTTTTTAATGGAATATTTTTACCTTATTTGCAGGGCTCCCACAGTCGTGGAAATGTTAGGGAATTTGAAAATTTTTATTTTCAAGCCCAGAAAGGCATGGAAACGAATAAACTCTTTAAAATGTCATGAAAATTCCTGTAGTGAATATGTCTACAGGATTGGTTTTTTTTGTTTTGTTTTTTTCCAAGCGTAGTTGTTAAAAGCAACTGGAAAGAAGTCAGACACATTCATTGTCCAAATGATTTTGGATGCTGCATACAAAGTTGTTTTGTTAAAATCTTTTCAGCAGAAAACACTAATAGTTAGAATTAGAACATGTGAAGATGCAAATGATTATATTGGAAAATGAAACCTATTTTTAGGACCATTATGATTTTATGCATTGTAATATTATGTTCATGAGAATTTATCACATCCCCCTCTATACAAAATACTATTTATAATATTAATAATTTTTGCATGAAATACGACGGTTTTGTGAGATTAATCCAGCTGTGCCCCTTTTAACTTGTATGTTGTGGCTAATGTATGTTTCAAATATAATAATAATAATAATGTTGCTTTATAACTCTATTATAATAATGTCTCTTAGAAATCTTAACCCATTTTTTTTTTATTTCTTATTTATCTAATTCAAATGTAACGGTTAAAAAGTTGTATTATGTATACGTCAGACATTTGTGGACACGATGTAGTTTATTTTGATTTCAAAAATAGTCATCATCACTATAGGACTCTAAAAGAATTTTATTGTGACAAGATTCATTTACTTTTACAAGGTTTTTAAAAACTTGTCATGAGCCCTTTTCTGTGATTTTTGCCCACTTTGTATAATTCTTATTCTTAAAAAAATATCTCTACAGAACTATTATATTCCCTTTTTTCCTCATCTTTTTGCTGACATACTTTCTCTGGGATGGTGAGTTTGTGTAAGTGCGATCGTAGGTGAGTGTTTATTAAACGTATATATAATGTCATGTCATAGTGAGTGTGAGTCAATTCATCTGTGATTCAGCTGAGTCAGAAGGATCATGTTTACACTGCAGAACATGACTAAGCCAAAAGTTAAGCAGAGGATGATAAAGCAGATTTACTAGAGACAACATTTTAAAGCATACTGGGGGACAAATGCACATATCTTTCTTTCACATCATTTCATATCATACAGATCTCTGTATTACCTCTGTGATAATATAAAGAAAAGAAGGAAGCCTTGAAACATGCTCCTGATCTGGTGTGTTTGAAGTTGGAAAAATGCACATCTGTTGTCTGAAAGTTCACACCAAGGACTAGGGGTGGGCAATATGGCAAAAATATCATATCACGTTTTTTTTTTTTTTTAGAAATTTCACGATTTTATCACGATTCTTTGTCATGTTGGTTTTACTATTTTGTCTGAGCAGTGCAGCCAACATAATTTCCCTGTTATATATAAAAATAAAACACTATATAGATTGATTCCTATTAAAGCAGCTGTATTATTGTTTTCTGTCAAGAGTAGAGTTTTTTCTTTTTTCTCTTTGCGGTTTTTTGTTTTAACATTAAAGAATAAAAATCCTGTCATCTGTCTGTCGATTCTGTCATAGTGTTTTATATTTATACCATCACTTACTCAAAATTAGTTTTAAACCTGAATGAGTTTCTTTCTTCTGCTGAACACAAAAGAAGATAGTTTGAAGAACGTGGAAAACCAAACAGTTGCTGGTCCTCACTGACTTCCATATGATTTTTCTCCTTCTATCAAATTCAATGTGGACCAGCAACTGTTTGCTTTCCCACATTCTTCAAAACATCTTCTTTTGTGTTCAGCACAAGAAAGAAATTAATACAGGTTTGGTACAACGTGACAGTGAGTAAATAATGACAGAAATTAAGTTTTAGGGTGAACTATCCCTTTAATGACAGTCGGAGTTCTCTATGAATCTTAATCTATGTTCTGATGCACAGAAAAAAACACTTCAGAAAATTCTTTCTTTTAGGCACCCACAGACATCAGGAATCAGCGTATGAATCTCAACAACTGTGACAAACAGCATATTCAGATAAACAGATCAACTCTGAACATCACAAATCAAGGTACTAAAAAGTCACATAAAAACAGCAAAAATAAAAGAAAATAGTGAGAACAAAAGAAATTACAAAGACAATTCTGCTCATAATTTATTCATGCCACAATGCATGATGGGAGCCATGAATGAGTTTTGATTGGCTACAACATGCTTTTTTGATGGTCACCGTTGTTGTGATTCTCACGCTGATTCTTGATGTCTGTGTGTCTCAATTCAATACAATTTTTATGTTTTTGATCACAATAAGTTTTAAAATATCTGTATGATTGTATTGAAAATGCTAGATCTTTTATTGTTCACAGTGTTGACATAACCAAAAGAAGACCTAACTCAGTTATTCAGGTCACTACAGAATGATTATCACATCTCATCTCATATCACATCGCAAAGGCATTTTATTTTCAATAAAAATGAAGAAAAACAATCCAAAAGTTGAAAATGAAGTATTGGGTAGGGTTAGGGTTAGGTGTAGGGAGGCTTTATTGTCCTAATAAGTAAGCATCAATTTAATAATTTTAATAAAACTTTTCATTTTCATTCAATACATTATTATTGCATACTGTTTTATAATGTACTACAATACTGAGCTGCAGATATCGGCCACTATTTGCAATAAGTAGTATAAATAGCATAAAATACTACTATTTTAACAGTGTAAATAGAATCCATTGCAAATTGCACTTAGTGTAAATGGCATCTATAGCTAAGAAAATACTGCTATTTTCACTTAGTATAAACAGCATCTTAGTACAAACATGAATAAAAAACATTAAAAAACTACAAGCATGGCGGATGTGTGTAACTGACCATACTTAGAGAGGTATAGATAAAGGGTTTTGAGTTAGTAATAATCAACATTTAGCCTGGTAAAAAAAAAAAAATATTTAATGTTATCTGTGTTGTATTTCATCTGCAACAACAGTGTGAGCTTTGATTATCATATGTTTGGATATGAACTTTTAAATGCATCATGCAGAAAAATATGAGCAGAGTTCTCCACATAAAGACCCACGGCAGGCAGACCAACGTGCTACTTCTTTTCTCTCCGATACAGTAGGAAGTTAAATGAAATGAAATGTGGAGGATGTTAATTGTGACAAGATGATTGACAGGCCAGTTACAGTGACAGGGAGCATGTTACTATGCAAGAGAATGGTCCGTTAAAGACGCAATTGTATGACGTGATAGTATGTCCCACAGCTTATAAACTAAAAAAAAGGTATGTTGAATTTACATGACTTAAGCATGAACATCAGTTCCACGTCAATCAATTAAGTAAAACAAACATAATTTGTTCATGTAACTTCAACATCATAAAATGCAGCTATTTGTGATTTTATATTGTTCCCTGACAGGAATTCATTCAATATATATATATATATATATATATATTTTTTTTTTTCCACATCACCGAATCATAAAATAGTACTAGCTATCTAAACTGTTAGTGACAAATATCACATATTTGCATGCTAAGTGTGCTCATCAAGTAAAGCAGTGGTAGGCAACATCGGTCCTGGAGTGTGGCTGTTTTGTAGAGTTTAGCTCCAACCCTAATCAAACACACCTGAACAAGCTAATCAAGGTCTTCAGAATTACTAGGGCTGTATCCGAAATCGCCCTCTACACCCTCATTCACTATTCCCTACATTAGTCTACTCATACAGTTCACTTGAAGGAGTGAATGAAAACGAGTGAGTGAATTCAGACACTGAGCACACCGAAAGGACAATTGCTGTTTAGTAATCGTTTGAAGCGGGCAGCTCCAGTAGTAAGATTGAAGGATTTATCTCGAACTCTGTTACGGAAATTATGTATAAACCCTAATAGTCAATTTACAATTAATTTTTGCCTGTGTTGTATTACGTTGTATTATGCTGTCGACGAGCGCTTCTAAAATAAATGAATGGATGATTCAGCTGCAGGAGTCATCTTCTGGCAGGACGCGGGAATTCATTCTGTGCGCAACTCTCACAGTGCATTGTGGGTTATCTCTAGCCGTTGAGTGTACATCGGTTGTACACTTGTTTTTGCGGTGCATTGTGGGATTGAATGAGTGCACTCGAGAACGTCCACTATGGTTTCGAACACCACTTAAAATGGCTGTCCCCTCAAATAGTGCACTATTTGAGGGTATAGGGGGCGATTTCGGAGACAGCCCAGGGCTACAGGCAGGTGAGGTTTATTTCAGGGTTGGAGCTAAACTCTGCAGGACATCGGCACTCCAGGACCGACATTGCCTACCCCTGAAGTAAAGCATGCAGACTTATATGTGTTACATGTGCCTTGGATCTGTGTTCATTGGTGTTACCATATGGACTCTTATTTTGAAGTGTGTTTGCTGTTCCCATTGTTCCCAGTGTTTTCATCCTGTGTTTAGCTCCTGTTTGTCTTTAGGTGCGTTCCATTCAACCATAAGTGGACTTCAAAGGGTTTTCCGCCATCTTAAATGAGATTCCAATCCAGAACATCAATACATCACTTCACAGGAAGTGGAGAGGGAAAATCACCCGTGTCATTGCACACCACGTTGGAGTAGAGCCGTTGAAAGAGTTTTCTAAGGCTCTGCAACGTAAGGGTTCACATATGCATTTGAGTATTCATAAATGTTGTTATAATTATAGAAACTAGGGCATTTATGAATGGTTATAGTGATGAATGTTACATTTTCATATCGTATTGTATGAATAGGTGAATCTAGGTAAAACCGGAGAGAAGAAGCTGAGGTTCTGTCATTTTTTTATTTTACCTCAGAAGTGTTTATTATGAGGTTATGCATGGAAAAGAATGTGCACGAGATGAGACCGCTACAGTCTGTTACTAGTCAGTTACAGCTGCAATAGTCATACAAGTATAATAGACATATACATTTGAACTAGATTTATTAGATACATAATTGTGTATGTATTTTATATGTGTTTAAATTTGAAAGTAAAATAAATTACAATATTTCTTAATATTATATCAAAATGTGTGACCCTGTCGTTGCCTTTCTTTGATGATGTACCATGCAAACCTTCGTTCATCTTTGGAACACATTTTTGATGAAATCTAAGAGCTTTCTGACCCTCCATAGACAACAAGGGAACTACCACAGTCAAGGCACAGAAACATAGTACAGACATTAGGTGTGTTCGACTTGATCAGTGTATGACAGCAAAGTACCGCGAGAGCGATTCGAAAGTATAAAGATCCGTCGGCTCTCTTATCGCTCTCGCGGTACTTAGATGTCATACACTGATCATTCTGCGCAGCGCCATTTCAAGTCGAACACACCTATTGTTAAAATAGTCCATGTGATATCAGTGGTTCAACCGTAATTTCTAGAGCACATGCGCTGACTGCCTGTGTTTGCGCATGCTGTCAAATGGAGTATTCTTTGAAAAGCTATGCATTTAACTGTATGCACACACTAGCATACGCATACAAAAACCAAAAGTATACTTTGGGCTTAAGGGTATGTTTACATGACAACAATATACTAAAAATGTTTTCAACATTGTCGAAATGATCCCTCTTCATACGAAAATAATTTTGCAAATTTGCAAAAATATGTGTGCACAGTCCTGTAGTCCGCCATTATTGTTTTGTTTGCCAAGTGCTCACCTATAGACGATTTTACGTTTGAAGATAATTCTTCAGGACCTCTGACTGCCATTGAGCTTTTTAGACTCATATTAAGAGGATTAGTGAGTATACGCTGACGGAACTCTTTTGATATCAAATCTTTGGAGAAAAGTGCATCAACGGTTAATGGCGTTTCAAAATGTACCATTTCAGAGAGTTTGGGGCTCTCATTTATATTAATGAGGAATTAACTCTTTCCTCACCAAACATGGAATTTTCTGGGTTTTATGAGACAACGTGAAAACAAAATTTAAAAACGCAAGTAAAATATATATTGCACAAGATTTAAAAATGAAAGCAACATTTTTCAGAATAGCAAACAATGGTCACGGATAGAAAAATAATAAGTGTAAATCAAAAAATTAATAATGCATTTTTTAAAATAATAAGCATGAAACAAAACTTTAAACACATTTAAAATCATATTGCACAAAATTTAAATATTGATGCAAAATTAGCTGACTTGCACACAAAATCATGTTTTCCTTGGTTATATTTCTCTGTTTTTTCTGCTCTCAGACATTTTCTGCTCATATTTTAATTTTTTGTGTGCTTATGCTGTTTTTCCCTTCGCTCTTGTTTCCACGTTCTGCACTTGCTTTTGTTGGAAACTTTTTCCTCATCGAAGCAGAGACCAGGAGACGTTGGGATATCTTTCATACAGAAGTTACTCTTTATTGAGAACTCGCTGTGCGTCGCTGTAGTCATCCAAGTCTCGCTAAAGCAGTGATACATTGTAGTTTATATACATTTAGGGGGCAGTGCTTAGGAATGGAGACAAAGCACCGGGTGACGACCTTAAACAAAGCATGCAAATGAAGTATTCAGGTATAGCAACCTGCCCCATTTAACCACTCCTAATCCAATCAGCATAACTACCCAAAGATTGGGGCAGGGGCACCAAGAGCCATTACAAACAAAAGCTGAGAGTCTCCGAGAATGGATTTAATGTAAGTCATTCGACTTACAATAAGAGAGCAGGAACTGGCAGGAACCTCTTGCTACAAACTTTGTTTAACAGAATCGTTCATCTGATGTCATCATCTTCACCATAAATGCTAAATACAGTGTACCTAACTTTTTCATTGGAACCTAGATTTAACATTTTATAAATTTGTAATCCAACACTTTTCTAAATGTTGCGGTTAGAGTTTCATGTAAATCAGTGCGGGCTCAAGCCTCATCATTGGTCCACTAGTTCTTGATTGACAGCTCCTCCTCAGCCAATCAGTCTAAGAGGGGCGGTGACGTCACTCCAACGCGCCTCATTAGCTGCCAATGCGCAGCGTTTAGGGGTGTGCAGCGGGGCCATTATTTGTGTCTGTATCTGTATCTGTGACAATCTCAAAATTATTTGTATCTGTATCTGTATTCAGATAGATCCGGAAGTGGGCGTGGCTTAAACCGGAAGTTCATCAAATTACATGAAAATACCATTTGAAATGCAAATCTGTTTGATTCGTAGTTTTCATTTAACAAATATGCTTTGTATAACTAAAAGTATTATTTTTTATTAAAATTATAACTGTAAATATCTTCTATTTAAAACTTTATCAAAAAAGAAAAATAACTTTCTTCTTATTTTCCAGTGAAACTTTGTGTACAAATTTGACAAGAGACAAGCATCATAATCTTAAATAAGAGCACTAGTAGAAAAAAAAAAAGAAATAGAAATGGAAAGAAAGTGTTCAGTAGCCTATCATAGCAGAATGACAATAAAGCTCGCTTGAACTTTAAGTAACTTAGATCATGTGTTGCGGGAGTCTGTGATCATTTATGAGTTTTTTTTATCAACAGAGCGCAACAAATAATTTAGACTCTCCAAAAGCCTTGATCAAACATCGCTTTTCTTCGTCTTGTATAATTAAATGTAATGCCATTCACGAAAAGGGCAAATGTAATGCGTTTTTACACTCATTCACTTTACACATCCAGGCCCATAGCCAGCTATGAGGTCCAGACCTCCGTAAATGTTTCATGTTCCAAAATAAAATTTGAAAACCTTATGAAATATGAAATTATTTAAAATCATGTGGCTGAATAAATTCACGTGGCTGACTCGCAGCAGCTGTGAAACGCAGGAGTGAAGGAGCTCGGCGCACGTGCAGCCTCCGCTCCGCTGTTGCCAGATCTAGTTATTATAAGCGTCGCTGGACTTGTTTTAATGTAACAGCGTTAATAAAGTAGAGCATTAATAAAGTGGGAGGATGAAGGTGGAGGTTAAAGATTCTGTATCCTATTTGCAAAATACAAGATTTAAACTTATTTTGGTGCATTTTTCAGGAGATTGGTTGTGTTTGTTTTTTGTAGTAATATCTGGCAACACTGCTTCGCCGGTGTCCTGACATTTTATCCTACCCGTCAGATTTTCCTACCAGGGCTTACTGCGCATGCGCACATTAATATTGCGTCTTTTTTCTCATGCTGAACAACAATATTTAACGTATCTGCATTACTGTATGGGTGGGTTTAGGGTTGGGGTAGGTGTAGACATTAATAAAACACAATATAATGGGTAGAAAAAATTATTTATTGGTGGTTTCCGGTAGCTGTATCCCTTCTAGCCACAACCGCGAACATAACACATATTACTGTATTTGCATTACTGTAAGGGTAGGTTTAGGGTTGTGGTAGGTGTAGACATTAATAAATCATAATTTGACAGGTAGCATTTTTCTTTGTCGAATTATACTACCTACTGTTTTAATGGGAGGTAGCAAAATCTGACAGGGTAGCACAAATCGACAGGACACCGGCACTGACGGGCAGCAATCAAAAAAGGAGCGCGCGGATAGTTTATTGCTGAGGAGACCACATTTGTTAAACACAATGATCACCATGATATTATCTGCACGAAACTGTGAAAAGGTGAAAATGTTTAACTGTCAGCTGGGAAACATCTTTCCATACAGGACACTGTTATATGTGTCTGTCTGTCACTGCTGTACGTCTGCCTGGCGATCCGTTAACGTTAAATGAGTAAATTATTCATTCATTCATAATTAATTGACCAATGTTTTTGCATTGACTTGGCTAGATTTGACTACTGATCAATGAAAGTGATAGTGTTACAGAGGAGACAGTTACAGAGAACAGGTCGATTTGATATGTACACAGTGATTTATTTGCATAGTATGTGTATTTAAATAAACACCATGCAACAAGCTACATATATAATTGCATAAAATTAAAGTTTTAAATATATGAAGTTAGAATACAGCAACAATATGAAAGTAAAACAGCCAGCAGGTGGCGGCAAGTATCTTTAGAGTAAGACATTAAATCATTGATTCAAACGCAAATTCATTCAGTGAGAAATAAAGTGAATCATTCAGTGAGAAATAAAGTGAATCATTCAGTGAGAAATGCTGCTGTGTGTTGCTTGTAGGACACTGTTCTGCTGTGGCTTTGTTTGGACTCTTCATCAAAATAGAGCAAAATAAGAAAATAGTTACAATATAAATCATTCAAAATGTACTTGTTATATTGATTTTATACTACAGTTCAATAAAGATTTTCAATGGAGCTGATATTCGGGGAAAACACTCTTCCTCCTGTGATATTCCTTATCATTGTAAACACAAAATGTGATAAAACTTACAAAACCATCAACCTTATCAATTACATACTGTACATGAAAGAAAAAGCTGCAAAGCTGTTTACAAAAAAAAAAAAAACATGACAAAAAAATAAGCAAATTATTGCCTACAGACAGTTAACAATTACGAGCAATATACAGCAAACTAAACAATTGTGACTGGGATGTATTACTCTTACTCATATTATCCTCTCCTAACAGTATAACCGTAATACTTATTATCAGTCAGATATGGGTGAGCTAGGCACATATAACGGTGACTTCGCGAGGCCGGTGTTCTTCTGTGGCTGCTCCTGTTCGTGATGTGGCCATAGCCGAATAAATACAGCTGAATATAACCACGGCGGGTCGCTAGGATGGCTCATTTAACGTTAACGGATCACCAGGCAGACGTACAGCAGTGACAGACAGACACATATACCGGTGTCCTGTATGGAAAGATGTTACCCAGCTGACAGTTAAACATTTTCACCTGCACAAGTGAACGCTGAGCATCGGCAGCTAATGAGGCGCACTGGAGTGACGTCCCCGCCCCTCTTCGACTGATTGGCTGAGGAGGAGCTGTCAATCAAGAACTAGTGGACCAATGATGAGGCTTAAACCCGCCCTGATTTACATTAAACTCTAACCGCAACATTTGGGAAAGCAAGCGCAGAACATGGAAACGAGCGAAGGGAAAAACAGCATAAGCATACAAAAATTAAAAATATGAGCAGAAAATGTCTGAGAGCAAACATGATTTTGTGTGCAAGTCAGATAATTTTGCATTAATATTTCAATTTTGTGCAATATGATTTTAAATGTGCTTAAAGTTTTGATTCATGCTTATTATTTTTAAAAATGCGTTATTAATTTTTTGATTTACACTTATTATTTTTATATCCGTGACCATTGTTTGCTATTCTGAAAATGTTGCTTTCGTTTTTAAATCTTGTGCAATATATTTTTACTTGCGTTTTTAAATTTTGTTTTCACGCTTGTTATTTTTTTATCCGTGATTGCAATCCCAGTCAACAATTTGATCTCACAGGATACTCGTGATGAGGTCACAATGTGAGGTAACAGTGAGCTAAAAGTGTAACCTCACAGCGTCCTCACTGTGTGCTCATACTAATGTGAGGTCAAAGTGCACTCACTGCACAGAGACTAGGTACCCAGCATGCATTGCAGCATGAAGCTTTTGATTGTCACCATTGTTGAGATGCATACACTCTCACTTAAACACAAATAGAAACATCAAGAATCGGAGTAGTTAATACTTTTTGTGTCTTTTGCTTTTATAATTCTTTCATAATTCTTTGATTATGAAAGTGACGTGACTTGGAATTTGTGCTCTGCAATTAACCCATCCAAAGTGCAGTGGGCAGCCATTTATGCTGTGGCGCCCAGGAGCAGTTGGGGTTCGGTGCCTTGCTCAAGGGCACCTCAGTCGTGGTATTGAGGGTGGAGAGAGCACTGGACATTCACTACCCCCACCTACAATGCCTGCCGGCCCGATACTCGAACCCACAACCTTTGGATTATGAGTCTGACGCCCTAACCATTAGGCCACGACTTCCCAAAACCAAGACCGCATATTGAATCTAGGTGATGACGGTGGTGTTGTTATCATCAGTAACAAACCAATATCACCTGTTTGCAGTCTCTTTTTGGTTTTCCTTGCCATAACAAACGTGCTTTACAAACACAGCTACAGCAGCCCCAAAAATGTATAATGTAATAAAGTCAAGGGTCAAGAGCCCAACTAAAGCAAACACTACTCGCCACGATGGTAACGTCAAACAAAACAATAAAACATCATCTAAAGCTCTGTTCATTCTCCATAAGCGCTTTTGTAGATGTCTGACAGAAATAAAGTCAGTCTGGTTAATAATGAGTGAAGCTCGTGATTTGTTTATTTCAGTTGATTTCATCTAAGTCTGTGTCTGGAAGTCAGTTGTATATTTGGAGAAGGTTCTTATAACAGAAATCTGTTAGCTGGGCGTGCACTCGTGACCTCATCATGTGAGAGCACTGTGATATCTCTGTGATAGTGTTGAGAAACAGGAAGTAGAATGTACCCCGGTGACTGATATTTGAACTGCCTCCTCTCAACCTGCTCAAAATTTTGAATTCACAATGAGTTCACATATTACTCACACTGTGAGTATCACCGTATGAGAATGGTGTGATGTCACTGTGATCACCGCGTGACCTCACGTGTTGACTGGGATACTTTAGGCGGGAATCTGATCCCATACTTCCCTGCCAAACACAGAATTTTCCGGGTTTCCGTGTTTTCACTGTTATGCGCTCGGAGGCGCTATCACGCATCTCCCGAATGAGTCTAGAATAGGAATGGGACGATAACCGGTTTCAAGGTATACCACGGTTTGGAAAATTCACGGTTTCAAAACCACTAAAATTTTCCGTTATACCGTTCCTGCGGTATGCGCAGTTTTTTTTCCATGTCGTCAAAGACGGAAAGTGCCAGACTCCCTCAGTTGTGAGCAGTGAAGAGAGTAACGAGTCACACGAGTCACATGACTCCCCCTCCGGACAGCGGTCAGTGAGAGTCACCGGTGTGTAGGATGATGGCCGCATGAGGTGAATCCCTGGAACTTTTTCCACCGTCAAAAAAGACAAAGTCTGCCGTATGGGAATTTCTTGGGTAACGTAGGCCAATCATGTTCCGTACACAACGATGTTCCGCACAGATGACGTTTTGGTGCCGATCGCTAAATAAATACTTCCAGGTCGTACACAAACGATATATCTGTGTCGTCTTCATTTCTCCCTCTTTCACCCTCAATCAAGACAGAGACCCATTCGCTGGTTGTTTCAGTGTTGAAATAAATAATCGGCTTGCTACCGAGGCAGATAACATGGCTAATTAACTAGCTAATGTCAGCTAGTTTCCTCCCTCACGTTACTTCACAGAGCGGGGAATAGCAGACTAAAGTACTATGTTTCTGCGTTTGGTACAATTCAATTTAGCTGGTATCACCTCTATAATTTTCTGTTCAAAATCACGTCATTTAAGAAACAAACTGCTGGCTCTCAGGTGTCTTTGCCACTGTTTAGAGAAAGACCGTTTGTGTGTGTGTGTGAGTGTGTGTGAGAGAGACACACAATCGCGCGCTCTTCTTATGTGTATGTGCACACATCTTTGTACCTCACCGCTCATAACTTGGACTGAAAGATGAATGTGTAGAAAGTGAGCGTGTCTCCAAAAACCTTGTTGAGCTGCAGGTTTAATGACTGCATTTATTAATTTTTTACAGAAATTGTTTTGTTTTTGATTATTGAGCTGTAGGTTTAGGTTAAGTGACTGCATTTTTATTTTATTTTTTTCCATTTAGAAGGATTTTTTTTTTTTACAGGTTTAGGCTCACTTAAGTGACTGCACTTAATTTAATTAACAAGAATTAAATTATTTATTTTAATTATTTAGCCTGACATGTTTACTGTTTCAAAATGTTCTATATGTTTCTTAAAAATAAAACATATTGTGTTCATTTAAAAATAACACATTTTAGAGCTGTAATCGCAATACCGTGATACCGTGAAACCATGATATTTTTATCTAAGGTTATCATACCGTCAGAATCTCATACCAGCCCATGCCTAGTCTAGAATCACTCGATCAAAAACACAGACCAGGAAGACGCAGAAACGAGTGATCTCATATGTAAGCAAATGCATATGAAAAATAATGCGATCATCAACACTAACCGCATATAAATGAAAGCCGCCTAATGTTACCGAGTGAAATGTGGATCCAGAAAGTGTTAAAGGCCTGTGAAGCTTTGGGATACTGATGGAAGCCATCTACTGCAACTTTGCTTTGACAATTATACCGAATATGATCCAGATGTAGTATTTGATTAAAAACGCGATTTTCTCAGCTTTTTGCTCAAAATGTTGCTTTTTTATTATTATTTTGAGGTATTGCATGTTCAGATATTCATACAACAAAATATTCTGGGGGCCATGAAATTTTTGTGAAAATCCTCAAAAATGCTGGCGGTGGCTGGCAACTTTTTTTTTTATAAACGCTGACGGGCAAAGAGTTAAGTGTTTAATAAAGACTGAGTTTGAGGGACACGAGTCAGTTTAAGAGTCATCTATGTTTAAACGAGTCCTAATTGATTTTTAAGAAGAGTGATTTGATTGTATTTTATTTAAAGGAATTTATTTTCCTTGCTCTGACGATTTTTAGTCATTGCATTTTTTTGGAATGGGGTGTCACATGCAGTATGGTAGCACTGTGAGTAATGTATTGTGATTTTCCTTTGCCAATTTAAGTTTCCATCATTGTGTTAGTTCAATAATCTTTCTTTATATATTTCTGTCTTGTGGTTTATTGTTTCTTTTGTTTGTGCTTGTTCATCCAATAAACCTCTGGGTTTGTTATAACTCTTATGGGGTCTCCCTTACGAAACAAAAATATATGGGAATATACTGCAAAATATAATGTGATATATTACATAATACATTTCCATATATTGGAAACTAGTGCTTATATTTTTCAATATACAATATACAGCAATATATGGCTATATATTGATACATACAAATATATTTAGAAATTAGGACAAAGATAAATCTAATATTCATAATGTTTGATCCTTTATTGAGAATATATTGCTCATAGATATTCCCATATAAATATGAATGTATCCGCACACATTTACTGAATGAGTTAAAGCAGATCTCTAGTTCCCAGCATGCTTTGCTTCTATTGTAAACTAGCTATATTTTAAAAATGGAACGTATATCATAAATGATGGTTAAAAATAAGAAATATATATTTCCATATATGTGTGTATACTGCATGAGTAAATATATGTTCAATATATTTTTACACATGCAGTACCATATCTTATCTATATATTATAAAATGTATTACTGAATATAAAATTACATATATTTTGATTTATAAGTAAATATATGAAAGTGGCAATTCCTTATGTGTTATTCAATATATTGTAATATATTTACACAATATATTATTCTGTATAATTTCTAATATACTGTTAATGTCATTTAATATATTGATCATTCATATATTAGGAAATATATTTTCTTTGCGTAAGGGCTACGTGCTTCACTAGAGCTGAGTTAGGATTTTAGGAAAACTTATAGACCCTTTTCAGTTCTGCGCTCATTGTCTTCTGACCCCGTTTTGTATTACCACAGGGTCAACATACAAATTTAAGAATGAACAGCTTGTTTTAAAATCTTTGCAGTCTACTGACATTTGTTATGATGTCTGCTTCAAACATTACAATGCAAATAATACTCTACAATAAGTAAATCCACTTTACCTGCCAATTACTCTCTAACCGTGATGCTATAGAAATATACAGAGCCACCACAAAAACAGAAGTTCAAAAACAAAAATCTATAGATAGTGTCTCACTTGATTCTTTGACACAAAATGCCTATATATTCTCAAACATGAGTATTGTTTTCTTAAGTAGTAGGTCCACGCTATAAAACAAGTTTTATAAGTACCTAAATATCCGTTCATCAGGGAAAGGGCCAGTCAAGGGCACCTGTGGAGACTTTGTATGAGTGTACAGTGGGTTAGGGGAGGGTTACAACAGCGCAAAGGTCGGCGATGGTTTGTGTGTCAAAGAGAAACACGTGGATGTGGGTCAAATGAATAGCTGCTCAAAATTTCATGAATGATTAGATTTATCAGTCATGCAAATTCTTCAAGATAAAGCAATACATTTACGGAGCAAATCTGGAAACCAAGATGATTCTGTCCAGCAATTGCATAATGGCGTAGCTTGCTCACATAACTTTAATTGTTTCAAACAATAAAAATAAATTAAAATAAATAAAATAAATAAATACCAATTTTGTATGTGTTTGTTACCGTAGCAATACCTGGCAACAATGTATCTCTGGCATTATTACTGATAGGTTATCAGCAGTGGGTCCCCAGTAAAAGTTAAAAACAAGAATTGTTGAGAGAAAAAATTAAAGAACAAATAACATAAGCAAACCAATGAGAAAGAGATTCTTTGTGTCTTTTTATGTAAATGTGTAAAAAAAACATATTGTCTGTATATATTAAATGGTGACATACCCTGCTAAGAATTCTCTTGACCATTGTTACGGCTGATGCCATTTTGTGGTGTTGTTTGTCTTTACTTTCACTTTCTTAGCGCTACGCCATTGGTCCTGCTTTCTGCCAATCATCGTTGGAGGAGATGATGTCATCTATTTCGTGATGTCATCTAATTAGTGACCAGCTGGATCTATAAAAGGAAGACGCTGAGACAATGTGGGAGATGGCCTGCTTTGTGTCTGTTGCTAGTTGTTTTGAGATTGTGTTGTTTAGCTGAAGTTCTTTTTGTATACTGTGGGTTAAGCTGTATTGGTTTGCGTGTGTTTTGTACATTAAGTTCTATTTTTATGTAAACTTAATTTGGTAACCATTTGTGTGTATATAAAGGGGAGAGAAGGAGAGGAAAGGTAAGAATATCACATGATCTTGTGGGATTACAAATTTATTTAAATGTTTAATTTAGATTCCAATGTAATAGTGTACAAACTGAAGAAGTTATACAATACAATACAATACAATTTTATTTATATAGCACAGTTTAAAAACAACCGAAGTTGACCAAAGTGCTTTACAACACTATACAGACTATAGGCAGAATTAAATACAGCTAAAAAACTCAGATATTCACAGAATATACACAGGCTATAAGAATGTGTGGCACTCCAAACACAAGGACAGAGACAATTTATCATGGAGTATCAAACGCCAACGAGAAGAAATAGGTCTTTAATGTGGATTTAAAAACCGACAAGGTTGGAGCAGTTCTGATATGAGAGGGGAGACTATTCCAAAGTTTTGGGCCGACAACAGAAAAGGCACGGTCACCTCTCGTTTTTAGTCTTGTCCTAGGAACATGCAATAGATCAGAATTAGTGGATCTGAGAGATCTCGACGAAGTATGAGGCTGTAACAACTCAGTTAAGTACATTGGGGCCAGATTGTGAAGAGATTTAAAAACAAACAATAGAATTTTAAAATCAATTCTGTACTTTACTGGAAGCCAATGAAGTGAAATTAAAACCGGTGTAATACTCTCATATTTGTGCTTTCCAGTAAGAAGCCGAGCTGCTGCATTCTGGACTAACTGCAGACGAGAGACACAGGACTGAGAAACACCAATGTACAGAGAATGACAGTAGTCAAGCCTAGATGTAACAAATGCGTGCATTATGATTTCAAACATCCGTGATGATAGAAATGATTTCACTTTGGAGAGAAGCCGGATATGATAAAAACAGGACTTAACGGAACTTATCTGCTTATCAAATTTGAGGTTATTATCAAACCAAACACCCAAGTTTCTGACACAAGTAGTGCTGTATGGTGACAGAGAAGTAGTTTCGAGATCATATACACTTTTATCATTGGGACCAAACATGATGAATTCAGTTTTACTCTCATTGAGGCATAAAAAATTTGTTGCAAGCCAAAGTTTCAGTTCTTCCAGGCAATCCAAAATGGGCTTAATGCCATGTTTATTGCCACGCTTTAAGGGGATGTAGATTTGGGTGTCATCTGCATATAGATGGAAAGAGACCCCGTGCTTGTTAAAAATAAGCCCTAAAGGAAGCATATAAAGTGAGAACAATACTGGACCAAGAATCGATCCTTGTGGTACACCAGATTTTAAATGCATCTCAGAGGAGAAATGGTGCCCAATGTTGACGACATATCTCCTACTGGTAAGATATGACCTAAACCACTGTAATACTGTGCCCCGTAAACCAACACATGCCTCAAGACGAGATATAAGAATATCATGGTTGACCAGATCAAAGGCAGAGCTAAGGTCTAACAAAACCAGAGCTGTAAACTGGCCAGAATCCGTAGTCAACATGACATCATTTAAAACTCTTAAGAGGGCAGACTCAGTGCTGTGACAGGATTTAAAACCAGACTGAAATTTTTCATAAATAGAATTATGAGACAGATAAGATTGGAGTTGATTTGAGACAATTTTCTCTAATATTTTTGATAAAAAAGGCAAATTTGAAATCGGACGAAAATTAACCAGCAATGTCGAGTCCAAATTAGGTTTTTTAAGATGTGGTCGCACTGTGGCAAGTTTGAAGTCGTGGGGGACAGTCCCAGTTTGGAGACATTTATTGATAATAGACAACAAATCAGGACCAATAGTGTCAATGATCTGTCTAAGAAAACGTGTTGGAATAACGTCCTGAGGACACATTGTGGGTTTCAGGCTAGACAGAGTTTTGATTAAGGTGTTCAGGTTAATAGACTCGAAAAGAGACCAGGTGGAACCAGAGTATAGGACATCAACCAATTCATATGACGGCATTGATACAGCAAACATGATTCGAGAGATCTTGTCATTAAAATAATTAGCAAACTTCTCACACAGAGAGACAGATACCTCGGAAAAATGTTAACAGCTGGATGGAGTGCAGATTCAATAGTAGAGAATAAAATATTTGGCTTGTGGCTATTTTGTGTGATTAACTCTGAAAAGTATCTACACTTTGCAGCCTTGGCAGCTCGCTGAAATGCAGAGAGAGTCACGAAGATTTCATATGAGACTTGAAGCCTGTCTTTTTCCATTTACGTTCCGCACTTCTACAAGTCTTCCTAAGGGAACGAGTGGTATCATTATGCCAAGGTATTGAATTATGTTTGTGTTTTTTCATCTTTAATGGAGCAATAGTGTTTAAGATATTGGAGCAATTATTGTTGAAAACACCAAGATGCTCGTTAACATCCAGGTGACCGGTAAGAGTAATCATATCCTGGGTAGCACCTAATAATTCATACTTAGAAGCAAATTCTTTACTTGAGCATTCTGTAAATATACGAGTCCAACATGGCAATGATGATTGACTTGGAGTATTTCCATCAAGAGACACAGAGAACAATATGGGTAGATGATCAGATATGCCAGCGTCCACAATTTTTATATCCAGCACTGACACACCACGAGATAAAATCAAGTCCAGAGTATGTCCTTGAGCATGAGAAGGTCCAGATACCCATTGCACAAAGTCAAAAGAATCAAGTAATCTAAGAAAGTCTTTGGATAGTGGTTTGGAATCACAACAGACATGTATGTTAAAGTCTCCCAGTATTAAAATCCTGTCGTAACTGGTGACGATTTCACTCATAAATTGAGCAAATTCATTTAAAAATTCCCTATTTACGTTAGGTGGTCGGTATATGACTGCAAAAACCACAGGGTTGACTAGTGAAAGTTGAAACAGCATAACCTCGAAACAACTATGAGTCCCAGTTGATAGACTGCGACAGAGATACGAGCCTTTAAACACTGCCGCCAAGCCCCCACCTCGACCAGATAACCGAGGGGAATTAAAAAAGCTACAGCCCTGAGGCACCAGCTCAGTGAATGGGCTTAAGTCTCCGGGTTTAATCCAAGTTTCAGTGATACATAGGGCGTCCAGCGCGTGCAGGGTAAAAAAGTCATTTAATATAAATGTCTTATTTACCAGAGAACGTGCGTTGATCAAAGCCACGTGGAATGGCGACACATCTTCCTGGGGTTGCGTAGATCTCTGGGTCAATCGAAGGTTGGAAGCATTTATTCCACCACAACGAACACGCGGAAGGAAGCGGCGCAGAGAGACAGGGCCAGGGACAGCAGGGACAACAGGTCGAAGCCATCGATACGTTGAGTCCAGCGATCGCCAGTGAGGATATAATCCGCGTATCATCCCAGGCCCGGTAGACAGTAAAACAGCAGAGGATCTCAGCCGAACTGCAACTCCAGCACGCTTTCCTCTTTTTCGCCGACGCTTCTTTTTCCACGGCAAGTCTGTAACATGCCGGTACTGATGTGAAGAGAAGTAGGAATAGGTAGGCGGCAGAGAAGGTTGAGACGCACAGGTGTCGGTCCTGGCTGTTTCAAAAGCCATTCGAATGTCCATAAGTGTTTGGCGATTATACACCAACGCCATTTTACAGCCAGTAATAAAAATAGACATAAATAAAAACATAAGTACTAAAAACAACAAAGACGGGGAGAACAGCAGACGGCGTGCCAAACACAGAGGCGCCATCTTCTGATGAAATGAGTCCAAGTTATATACCTTGTATTTAGCATTTAAGGTGAAAAATGGTGACATGAGTCAGAGCACTACATCAGATGCAAGAGGTCCCTGCCAGTTCCTGTTCTCCTATTGTAAGTGAAATGAGCCAAATGAGCCAGACTCGAATCTTTTGTTCTGCAAATGGCTTTCGGAGCCCCCTGGCCCAGACATGAATCGTTAGACTGATTGGATTATCAATTCAATCGAGTGTTGTTGATTGGGTCTGTCTTTCTCATTTGCATGCTTTGTTTAAAGTCGTCACCCAGGTGCTTTGTTTCCATTCCTAAGCACTGCCCCCTAAATGTATATACACTACAATGTATCACTGCTTTTAGTTTAGACTTGGATGACTACAGCGACGCACAGCGAGTTCTCAATAAAGAGTAACTTCTGTATGAAAGATATCCCAACGTCTCCTGGTCTCTGCTTCGTAGAAGATAAAAGTTCACAACAATCTACACTGTACATCTCGTAGTGAATGATTGTTAAATACACTAGGTAAGGGACGTGCTTCATTTGCTGTATGTTTTGTTTTTGCTAGTGAGAGTAGCTTAGTTTAGGGTATCTTTGGATACTGAAGACTTTCTTTTCTTTTTTGTTTATCTTTAGTTAAGTTTAGATTTGATAACTGAGTTGGAGGGTTATGTTTTGATTATTTCTTTTGTTTGATTGCCGCCCAGTTCCCTTCTTTTCCCCTAATTATTAGCTGATTTCTTTCGTTAATATTCTTTATGTAAATGTTATTGTCAACGGCTCAGGGATAAGAATTTTCCCACTGCAAATATTGTAAATAAACACTGGTTTTTTAGCTTTTAGCGCTTTGGTTTTTATTGCTTACACTGGTATCAGGTCGAGATCAGACCTCAGCGATTAATGTTATTCCCTATACCCCTTAATATCGCCAGGGGACGTAACAACCATACTGATTAAAACGGGGATGAAAGTTTCATTGTGCAAGTGCCTTTGCTGAGAAAAAAAAAAATTATTCAACTTTCCACCACAGAGATTAAGGTGCAGTCTGGTTAAAGTGCGCAAGAGGTATTTGATCACATGCCTTACCTTTGTCCCACTCATGCTGGAACTGCCCCCTTACTACTTGGGTAAAGTTGGTTTCATATTCGCACATTCACAACATTCACAACATTTCCGCGTTCAATAACTTTCTAATTATATGTGCAAAACATGTTTCTTTTGCAAATTCGATTCAGCGACATCATTGTCAACCTACTACCTTTTTTTCACAATCGAATAAAATGGCCAAGTTTTGTTTTAATGGCATATTTACTTGCGAATGACCGCCGAATGTCCAATGTAGAGCGGTAAGCAAGATGGGGACCGTCTAAAAAGTTATATATTTTTTAATTGTGTGCAAAGAGACAATTACTTGTATCACAAATATCACTCACAGTATGCCTTCTTATGCTCCTTTAGCAACAATAAAAAATTTAAAAAAAAAACTGCAATATAATTATGCCGTTTGAAGAGACGTTTAGGAAATGACAAATAATGAACTTGTAATTTTGTAACAATACATACAACTGGGAAATCATGTGTAATCTCCTGAACATAGTTAATGTCTAATTTCAATTTATAATGCTTTTTATTTATTTCTTTGCCTCAAAATGAGCAAGAACTGTGTTGGTGTTAACGATGACATATATGATTTATTTCTATAGGTTTTGAAAGCGTGGGTCGACTGCTCCAAAGCAAGTTGGAACATCTTGTCTGGACCCTACAGACATACTGCAGCCCATGTCTTGCTGTTTTATTCACCTCTGTTTGTTTGTTTGTTTTTTCTGGTTTTAAGTGTGCTAAACACCATTGTAACAGTGTTCTCCAAGTGTTGAGTTGAGATGAATTGCTAAAATAACTTTCATGTTTTCCTGTTGTATGAAATCTTTATTTAACATTACACTCTGACAATATCACAATTCATGTGCATTGATTGATGTTTACAGTCCTGCAGAAATATCACTGTCCATTCGTTATTGTTTCACGTGCGTTTGCCAAAAATGCACTTAACACAATCGCACGTAGCCGTGCTTTAAGTGCTACTTAGGAGTCGCTATCCGTTGGTCAAGTGCTGAAATGTCAATTTATAGAATGGCTTGTATTTGTAGTACACGCTCGTTTATTGAAATGTTAACCTAATGCTGCGTTCCAGACAGCTCAGATAATATAATATAATATAATATAATCCAAAACGACTTACAAAATGAGGACAATAGAAGCAATCAGAATCAACAAAAGAGCAACAACATGTAAGTGCTATGACAAGTCTCGGTTAGCCTAACAGAGTACACGTAGTAATGTTTTATTTTATTTATTTTTTAAAGAAAACGAGTACAAAGAATATAGAAAAAAGTACCCTGGTGTTTTTTTTTTTTAAATTGTTTTTTATTTATTTATAAGAAACAAGTAGAAAAAAAGAAAGCTAGTGTTAGTTTTTCAAGAAAAGCTAGCAGAATAAATATGCAATTGATAGAGGGTCAAGTGTCTGTGTGTGTGTGTGTTTTTTTTATATAAAAAGACCGATAGATAAAATAGAATTAGCATAGAGAGTGCTAGAGTATGTAATATAATACAAGTAAATATAATAAGTATATAAGTGATAAGTATAATATTAATCTACTATATATATATATATATTTTTTGGAGTTTATCCCTATTTTTCCCAGTCTTTGAAGCGTGTTTCCTACATTATTTATTTTATTGGGTTTTTTCCCCCAGTCATTTAATTTAAATGTCTATTTTTTGTTTTCTGCCATTTTTAATTATTTCATTTATAAATTCATTAAAAAAATTAAAAAAAACAAGTAATAAAGTGTACAATAAAGTACAATCAAAAGCTCTAATTATAATCACATTTGCACTTGAATAAAGTTACAGGTGTAATCTGCCAACTGTCCTGCAGGTGACCTCATAATTCAGTTTGATAACTTTGGAAAACAGGCTCACACTTTTCCAAAACACATTTCTAAGTATTTAGTTGAAATTGTACAACATAGCAGAACTCTTTAAAGGACAAAAATCGCTCTAAATGACACTTTTCCCACATCTCTGTGTTCGATGGGTGCATACATTGAGACACATTCCAGTTTGATAACTTTGGAAAACAGGCTCACACTTTTCCAAAACACATTTCTAAGTATTTAGCTGAAATTGTACAACATAACAGAACTCTTTAAAGGACAAGTATTTGCTCTAAATGTACATTTCTAACATCTCTGTGTTCGATGGGTGCATACATTGAGACACATTCCAGTTTGATAACTTTTGAAAAGAGGCTCACACCATTACAAAACAAGTTGCAAAATATTCATTTGACCCTAAAGAACATACTACAAGTCTTTAATGTAGTAATATTTACTGTAGATGTAAAATTTTTAACATCACTGTATTCTATGGATTTCTTACCTTCCATCAAAAAACATTACATTATCTAAATTTATTTATTACTGTAATGCCTGAAAATAGTAACTTCTTTAATTAATGGATTTATTTATAGAGGAATTATTTGCTTTAAAAGAACTCTGAAACCATTATGAGCAAAGTGTAATACAGAAATGTTGCAATTGTACCATTTAGAGCGAATACTTGTACTTTAAAGACTTCTGATATGTTGAAAAGGGTCAGCTAAATATTTAGAAACTTGTTTTGTAACGTTGTGTGCCCCCTTGGAAAGCTATTGAACTGGAAGTTGTGTCAAAGGAGAACCCCATAGAAAACAGTGATGGTAGAAATTAAAAATGATCTGTAATGTCTTTCTCTAAACTTACTGAATATACTACTGCTAAGCTTTAAACCTCAAATGAACTTGGCTATGTTTGAATGACATGGCGCTGTCCACATATGTGGTGCTGAAGGTCCATCCACAATCCTACCTGCAAATTAAAGTTTCAATAACTTTTCGCTACCCAAGTTAACACCAAACCACTTTGATGTTATTATGCACACTCCAAAGAACACACTACACCATGGGGATTGGCATATTTATTGCATTTAGTTGACTGTGAAATGCAGCTATATATACAGCTCAAATCTTATACGGTGGAACAAACAGCTCCAAAGCTTGTTCAAAGTACACTGTTGCTGCAGTCTGGTAAAGTTTTCCTGGCCAGAAAAAAAAAAAAATATTATTTTTAGCATTCTTGCATCCTAATTAGGAAATAAACATTTTAGGCCTTGTCAGCATTTTGTAGATAATAAATAAAAAGTGAACTATCAAAATATCAAATGTCACATTTATTTCTCCCTCACAAATGCAAGTGTGTTTTTAAAAACTACATTCACATAAAGGGCCAGCAGAAGACAACGAGCTCCACAACAATATGAAACATAAACAGAATACTAAAAAAAAAAAATGTATTTCCATGACATATCAAATAGGCAATACACATTTCTCAGAATCAGAATCAGAAAGAGCTTTATTGCCAAGTATTCTTGCTCATACAAGGAATTTGATTTAGTGTCACAGGCTTCCAGCAGAGACAACACACAGACAATAAAAAATAGGATGAGAATAAAAATACACACATACACTGTCCTCCAAAAGTTTGGAAACACCCCTGGCAAAGTGTGGTTTTGGATGACATCAGAATAAATCCTTATATTTTTTTGTTGGTGCAAATACTGTACATTAAAGTAACTTGACATTATCATTGAAGACCAGCAATAATAATTTTAATTTTGATTACATAATAATGGCAATATATACATGTCAAAGTCAGACATGCCCCTTTGCCAGCTGTGATGCCTGGTTACTGGTTTAAACTTGGCCCAGGTTTTCAGCTGCTAATGGTGGATATTTTGATGAATCGAAAATTTAATTATTTTCTATGTATAAATATTGTTTATGTAATAAAATATGTTTTCATAGTTTGCGTTGTCCCTTATCAGTGCAAAACAATTTTCTTACAATTTAAACACTTCACAAATCTATGCTTGTTCTTCTGGTAGCACATTAATGTTGAGGCACTGAACATGAAACTACCTCTGGCATAATTCACATTGAATCTGGAAGGGAAATAGGACATGTTGTTAGATGTATTAAGAAAGTGTTGGAATTATTAAATGTAGTTGTGAAAACAGTCAACAGGCAGAAATGGCATAGTGAATACCCAGATGCATTGCTCCTCTGTTTGGGCTCTTTCTTTTTCTCCACACACAGAGCAGTACTCCTCTCTTCACACTGCAATCATTTGAATGTAGATAGGATTATAATTCATCTCTCTGTGTCTGACATGGAAATATACTGTACTTTCAAAGTACTTTACACCTGATGCAAAATTTCATTGGCCACATTTTTCCTGTAGTGGCACATCATCTCCTTATATTAATGCTGTCAGGAATTTTTGGGAACTCTTCCACCACCGGTTTCGCCATCTAGAAGGACAGCAATGAAAATTAATAGACACAGTGTCATATGGGAAAAGGTGAAGACAGTGTTTATGTAGACCACTTTCCCCCTCCATTTACCAGCATCACAAAGACACCACAGCTGGAACCATCCTCCTGAAATTAATGTTGGATTGTGCCAGGTTTCCACTTGGTACTCACCAAGTCCTCTCTTCCATACTTGTTTTTTCTCATTTGGAAAAATTCTCTGTTTTTGAAAAAATGCAGTGTGTGTGTTTATTGTGGTTTTAAGCAACACCAACTATGGTAATTTACCATCATTAATGTTGTGGAGCTAAACAAGCCAAATTACTTTTTAAAACAAACTGTCCTACCAACGTTTTTTGCAGGCTTTTTTGGCTTCTTTCATTTCATTTGTACCACTTTGAGGGTCAAGTATTAAAAATGGTGTCAGTGTAAGCATGTAGTCACTAAAATGGAGAAAAGGAAACAAATAAATTATAACTACTAAGTCAATCAAATGTCGCTGAAAAGAACAAACATTTCTATATGGGCATGTCCATGTTTACATGTACTAGCTTAACATTTGTATTTGCAGTCTTTTTACTTACCGCAAACCTCTAGTGTATGTTGTTGATATTTAAGAAAGTGATGAGCCCATCATATTGCTCAAAGTTGACCTGTTTATCAGAAATATGCATAATCATGTCTGTGTACTGTACATGTAAAAATTAAGAATCATAAGGAGCTGCTCTCACTTTTCGCAATCTTTGCCATGCCATCTGCTCCCTTGTGCTATTTAAAATGACACCTGTGGTGTAATGGTTTTGCTGGTAGAGATTTGCACCCTTCATATTAAGTACAGCTCTTAAATAGCACTCAATAGTCTACAAATAATACAGCATTTTGAATCAAACGTCAATTTGAATCAAAATACTTGAATATATTGAGGACAGCATTTACAAATACAAATATAATTGTACAATTATGCATTCAGATTTTTGTTTTGATATGTATTCCTCTCCAAATAACCATTCATGTGGCCTCAGTGTTTGGAATTCCTTGGGATGTAACAGGTACTCCAGATTCTGGCTAGGAGACTTATCAGCTCTGTAGGTGGCTTCTTCCATAGCATGTCGACCTATAATGACATGCAGTTCATACAGTAAATAATAGTGTACCTTAATATATGCAATAAATAAATAGTTTTCATTTTTGTATAATGATTGCATTACCTCTTCCTCTACATTGAGTACCTTTGCAGGAAGCTGACATGCATCAAAACTTGAACATTTCTTGCTCTGTGTCACATACTTGTGGATCCTTTTTTGGGGGGAACATGTTTTTTTTTTTTTTTTTGTGGAACAGAAAATCATTTGGAATTGGTGGATGGGAAATGTTTGTTCTTCTTCATCCAAGTTTCTTGAGACTGATCAAGGTTCATAGGTGGCTCAGTTGTCATTTGCACTGTGTGTTCATTCGTTCACTGCTGTGTGTGTGCAATTTGGATGGGTTAATTGCAGAACACAAATTCCGAGTATGGGTAACCATACTTGGCCACGTCACGTCACGTCACTTTCACTTAAAATTTTTGGGACAAGAGGGGCGGGGCTGAGAGCCGTGGGAGCCACCAAGCCTCACGTTCATGGTTCTCAGTCCCACCCCATGCATTACAATGATAATTATATATTTAATAATCTTTCATTTAGTTCAATAATTTCTCATTAATTCTCAGGACACTGCTCCACTGATCATGTGCTGGTTACCCCACTGCACACCTCAGATCACTTCCTGCTCACTCTTAACCTCAACATGGTTCCTGACACAACACATATCCCTCCGCATGTCATCTTTCGATGTAAACTAGGCTCACATTCACCCTCCAGGCTCTCTGTTTTACTTTTATCTTCGCTTCCTCGCTCTAAACAGTTAGCATCTCTTACTCAAACTGTCAAACACATCTTACCAGCAAACATACACTCATTCACATCCTTCTCTCCACTCTCTGAGTCAGAAGTCTCTAAACTCATCCTTCCTAAATCATCCTACTACTTGTCCACTTGATTCTATTTCATCTCATCATATTTCATCTCATTCACACTGGTGTTTTTCCCTCAGCATTTAGACAGGCTCGTATAACCCCACTACTTAAGAAACCCACTCTTAACCCAACTCTTTTAAAGAACTCTTTTCCCTTCTTCCTTTCATTGCAAAAACTCTTGAACGAGTTGTGTTCAACCAAGTCTCTGCCTTTCTCACACAGAACAACCTCCTCGACAGCAACCAGTCTGGTTTCAGAAGTGGACATTAAACCGAGACTGCCTTGCTCTCAGTTGTTGAAGCCCTAAGACTGGCAAGAGCGGTTTCCAAATCTCCATTACTTAACTAGCTGGATCTGTCCACTTCTTTTGATATGGTCAATCACCAGATCCTCCTGTCAACCCTATTGGCAAAGGGCATCTCAGGAACCGCACTCCAGTGGTTTGACAATTACCTCTCAGACAGGTCCTTCAAGGTATCTTGGAGGGGTGAGGTGTCCAAGTCGCAACATCTAGCTGCTGGGGTGCCTCGGGGCTCAGTTCTTGGACCACTTATATTCTCTGTCTACATGGAATCACTGTCTACATTTTGTAATTCAGAAACATGGCTTTTCATATCACTTCTATGCTGATGACACTCAACTCTACCTCTCATTCCATCCTGATGATCTGATGATAGCTGCTTGCATCTCAGCTTGTCTAACAGACATTTCTTGCTGGATTAAGGACCATCACCTTCAACTCAACCTTGCCAAGACAGAACAGCTTGTGGTTCCATCAAACCAATCACTTCATCACAATTTCACCATCCAGTTAGACACATCAACCATCACTCCTTCAAAAACAGCCAGAAACCATGGAGTTGTGATTGATGATCAGCTCACTTTTTTTAGACCACATTGCTAAAACTACCCGGTCCTGTAGATTTGCTTTATTCAACATTAGCAATACCAGGCTCTTTCTTTTGGAACATGCAACACAACTCCTTGCTCAAGCTCTTGTTCTGTCCAGGCTGGACTATTGCAATGCTCTCTTGGCAGGTCTTCCAGACAGTTCTATTAAACCTGTACAATTAATCCAGAATGTGACAGCAAGATTAATTTTTAATGAGCCGAAAAGAACACGTCACACCTCTGTTCATCAATTTGCACTGGCTACCAATAGCTGCTCACATAAAATTCAAGACATTGATGTTTGCCTACAAAACCACCACTGGCTCGGCACCCCTTTACCTAAATTCACTACTTCAGAATTACATACCCTCTAGAAGCTTGCATTCTGCAAGTGAACGACACATTATTGTGCCATCCCAAAGAGGCACTAAATCACTTTCACAGACTTTTACATTAACTGTTCTCTCCTGGTGGAATGACCTGCCCAACTCAATTTGAGCAGCTGAGTCCTTAGCCATCTTCAAGAAGCAGCTAAAAACACATCTTGTCCATCTATATTTGACCCTCTAACTCTAACACACTCTATTCCAAATCTATCTATCTATCTATCTATCTATCTATATATATATTATATATATATATATATATATATATATATATACTGTATGTATATAAAAAACACACACCTTGTTACGTGTATTAATTTACAGCGATTATCGTCCATTTGATTGCGTAGACACTATTTAAACTAAACTGAGCTAGACAATGACATCTCTGAATTCAGTAATGAAATGCCTTTAACTGAAAATTGTTCAGTTAAAAAATAACAAAATAACTAAAATATAATAAAATACCTAACTACATAATACTACTATTGTTAGAAATTGCAACAAAATTAAAATAGAAATATAAACTTTTGAACTGCGGGTTTCGTCTGGTCAGAGGAGAACTGGCCCCCCGACTGAGTCTGGTTTCTCCCAAGGTTTTTTTCTCCATTCTGTCACAGAGGGAGTTTTGGTTCCTTGCCGCTGTCGCCTCTGGCTTGCTCAGTTGGGGACACTTAATTTCTAGCGATTATCGCCGATTTGATTGCACAGATACTATTTAAACTAAACTGAGCTAGACAATGACATCTCTGAATTCAATAATGAAATGCCTTTAACTGAAAATTGAGTGTTTAATCTTATCATTATACATTACTGACACTCTATCCTCCAATTTGATACTGTTAAGTGCTTTAACACAATCTGTATTGTTAAAAGCGCTATATAAATAAAGGTGACTTGACGTGTACTGCATTAGGCTAACCACGACTTGTCATAGCACATGCATTTTATTGCTCTTTTGTTGGTTTTGATTGCTTCTATTGTCCTCACTTGTAAGTTGTTTTGGATAAAAGTGTTTACTAAACAATTAAACATAAATATGTGGTTTGTTTACATAAACATCATATTTACGCTGATCTTTCATTTTTTAGTGTTAATTATCAACAGCATATACTAACATGATAACCAAAAATGTTCTCACTATACATTTACATGTAAATAGTCAAACAACATGAATCACACAATCTTAAAGTATTGTTGTCCATCCTGAACCTAACCACAGGCTCTACTCTTCACAACAACGGTAACACTACAAAATCAACATAACAGAAACTTCTGTAAATCCTGAAACTGGGAAGTAGATTTCTAGTTCCCAGCATGCTTTGCATAGGGCTAGATCAGGAGTGTAAATCTGTAAATTAAGTGCTGCTTGATGTGTTTTTTTTAGTAAAGGGAAAGACTTTTTAAAGTTTGTTGTTCAGCTATTTTTGACATTTAAAAGAGTTTTTGTTCATGCCGATTTTTGAAGTTACCATTATTGTGAAGTGTAGGCCTTGTGGTTAGGCTGTGGCTACATGAGCTAAAACTGTTGTTCTCAATGAGCTAACAACAGTTTTTTTTTTTTGTTTGTTTGTTTTAAGCTCATTTGCTTTTTGGCAAAAGTTTAACGTGAGAACAAGTGTTATACTGGCAGTTTGTTCTTATGAGCATAATTAAAATACATCAATTTAAGGCCAATCACGTGACTTATATGATCAGCATTTCTACTCTTCATGATTATGTAACACTTATGTGCTTATAATAGCTACTGATAGTCTAAACACAAGCTCCACTCTTCACCACAATGGTAAATATATATATATATATATTGTGTAAATTATTTTAAATGTTCAAAATAAGTAAACATTAAACTCCAGCAAACCTTTCCATTTTCATAAAAATGCAGAAAACTCACAACTCTTCAAGGGCACCAGTCTGAACATCAACAGCACTGGGTGGATCTATATGAGTGAATTGTGTTGAGAACATTCACAGAATATGTGAAATGAAACTGATGTGGTCTCATTAAATTAGCATGATTTTTACTCATCAGTACAATTAACTAAATTTAAATTCAAATAAATCAGTTCAACTGTATGGAAATAAGTGTCATAATTTCATTAATGCTTCAGCTGTTCTGGTATTTTTGACACAACTCCTCCCGTGGCATCAAGACAGAAAGACACAGGAGACCTACTTTGCAAATGATGCAAGAGAATGCTGATGACATACTCTGTGTACAAATGATCAATGAACAGATTCATACTGAAAAGTTGTATGTAGCCTGGTATTTTGAAGTATTTTGTGGCACATTCCTTGATTATTGTCTGCATTAACTATATTTATATCATGATGTCTGAGTGAATGGATTCCCTTTTCCTCATTTCTGAGCCTATTACATTCAACTCTTTTTTTATTGAGACATTGTGTCATGTTCCCAGCCAAGAGTTGCTCGTTTGGTGTTGAGTGTGCTGTAAAAATGTTGACTGGGTTCATGCGTTAGGGTCTTTGATATTTTTCCTCTTTTTAGGTTGGTTGCTGGCCTAGCCTTTTTCTCTGAAATTTTGTGTTCTATATCTCCATTTTGTTGGACTAACATGTTTACATCTTGGCCCAGTGCAGCAGGATTATTTTGGATTGTGAAACAGGGTCATTACGTGTCAACTCAACCAGAGGTCCCCAGTTCAAATTTTACTAAGTAATCCACTATTTTGTAGAGGGGGTCAAAATGGCAATTTTCACCTGAGATTCAGAGCCAAATTACAGGGGTAAAAATGGCTTCAGAAAAATGGCAGCATCATAATGTAATTTTTACACAGAGATTGGTAGGCATGTTAGTAAAATCTGTTCACTTTAGCAATCTTTTTTGCATTATGTGCCAATGGTGACCATTCAAAACTGGGGAAACAGCACTTTTCAAGTTTTTTTCTCCAAAGTTTGCATGCCTGTAACTCAAGAAGTATAAAAGATATCTTGATGCCCTTTTACATATTGGGTTTTAACAAACATTACCCAGGATCCCCTTTAGCACTATAACTATGCACAAATTATATAACAATAAAAAAGAAAAAGAAATTCTAATAATTAATCCAGGTAAGGCAAATCTTGGTTTATTGATGTGAATGCAATGTGTGGTAAAAGCAACCACTTTTCCCTATGAGGTGTGGGATTTGATTCAAACATGTTACAACATTGTGTGTCTGAACTCTTGTTAGCTTCAGAAGCTGTTAAAATGAACAAAATCCCTTCTTCCAAATATCCCTGAAACCGATTCAAATATAGAATCTTATGAATAGACTACTGAGAGAAAGATAATGTCCCTCAACTCCAATTTCAGTGCATTTTTAACACTCCAACAGGTATTTTCTGTACATATTGTTTTGATAGAGGGAAACAAGATGCATTCCTAGTATGCCTAGTAACATTACTTATTCTTCAGACATTCTGCTTTAAATACAATAAGTATCAGCTGTATACAAAGTGACCAACATTTGCTTTTCAGCCACTAAAATAGGGAATATTCAACAATCTGAAAATGGAGCCTCATTGAGGTCCCCATATCTCTGGGACTGAACAATGTAGGGCCTTGAAAGATTCCAAAAGAAAAGTTTATTAGGAACTAGAATCTAAAATCATATTGCGATATCTTTAATACTTCTTGAATTATAGGCATGCAAACTTTAGAAAAAGAATATTCATGGCACTCGGACAGGTATGTTCAATGCAGTTGCTTTGACAGAAGTAAACGAGATACATCTCTAGTTTCAACATTATTTGTTCTTCAGACATTACTCTTTAAAAGAAAAGTATCATCATATTTTTGCAAATTGACCCACATTTGTTCTTTTACCACTGGAAATATGTACATTTTAACAATTTACTCTTGGAGCCATATTTAAATTCCAATATCTCTGGAACCAAACCATATAGGGCCTTAAAAATGAATATGACAAAAGGAACATTTGTTAAGACCCAATATCTAAAAGGGCATTAAGACATCTTTCTACTTTGAGTTACAGGCGTGCAAACTTTGGAGAAAAAACTAAACTAAAACTAAACTAAAAACAAAAATTGCTAAAGTCAACATATTTTACTAACAGACCTACCAATCTCTGTGTAATAATTACATTATGATGCTGCCATTTTTCTGAAGCCATTTTTACCCCTGTAATTTGGTTCTGAATCTCAGCTGAAAATTGCCATTTTGAAATTTGGTTGATTTGACACGGAATGACCCAATAGTATTTGGCTGGGCAAAAGGGGAATGTGCACACTGCTTTCATTTGTAAATATGGAAGATTTTTTTTCTGCTCCAGGGAGCCTTGACATGTTGATATTTAAATGAGAGAGTACAACATAGATTTTCTTTTCTTTTTTTTTAAAGCGGTCAGACACATGGTCTGTCCAAGGTTTTCTTGATTTTGAGGACCCTTCTTGTGGCCTAATCTTATCTCACATTTTTTTCGACATAGGGTTATTTATTTATTTCACCTCTAAACATCATCTCCAAACATTTAGTCCAGGCTCTCCCTCCTGTACTTTCATGACCTCAGGTGTATGCTTGAGACACTCTGAGTCAATGTATGGCTCCTGGTATATAGGTTTTGAGTCAGAGTCTGTCTCTCTTTCCAAAATATCTGTGTTGCTAGATTGAGCACCCACACCCACACCCACACCCACAACAATTAAGATCTAGCCCTAGATGCCAGATGCCATAAAAAAATAACAGTTTGTCCGGTAACAGAACAACTAGTCAGCAGAGCTGTCGATACCCAAACCCTGTTTACAGCAAGTCTTGTCTGGTACCCAAAAATACCCAAAACGACTGTTAACAGTCTTCTGTCAGTCAAGAATTTGACCGAGGAATGCCAGAGAAGAGCGGAAGCAGGAGACGAAGTGATGATGGTAAAAAGTAGCAGAGTTTATTGAACAATCTTAGATGCGTTTGTCTCAATGCTCAGACTTTGTCTGATGAGCACAAATTCAACAAGTAGTATTATACCAAACTGATTCACAACAACATCCCATTAACCTTGAGTTTCCATAAACATTCCCTGCTATCTCTTTTTCATACAGACAAAACTGTTCATTAAACCCCACAATCCTAAAATTGAACAATAATGGAATTGCATAAGCAAGAAAAATAAATATGAAATATAGAAGCATAATAAAATTAATAAGTAAATAAATTAATAAATGTTAAAAGACTTAATGATTCAAATGATAAATTATATAAATGTGTAATGACTAATGATTATATGAATAAATGATTATAAATGAATAAATGAATGAATAAATGAACAGTTTGCATTTGAGGATCCTCAGAACCTTTAGTGCCATACTGGGTTTCCACATCTGCCACTTCTGCAGCTGTTGTAGATCAGTTTAATCAATTACTAAAATTTCAAACACATTTAGATTCACCCTTCTGTTATGTCATACAGTGCCTTGCGAAAGTATTCAAACCCCTTCATTTTTTTTATTTTGTCACATTTTATGTTGCAACCTTATGTTAAACTGCTTTAAATTACTTTTTTTCCACATCAATCTACACTCCACACCATAATGGCAAAGCAAAAACATAACTGTCACAACTTTGTAAATTTATAAAAAATAAAACACTGAAATAAGTACATTGCATTAGTATTCATACCCTTAACTCAGTACTTAGCTGAAGCACCTTTAGAGCCTCAAGTCTTTTTTTGTTTGATGCGACAAGCTTTGATCATCATCATCTTGCAATTATCTGCCATTCTTCTCACCTGTTCACCTCTTAAGCTCTGTCAGGCTGGATTGGGGCAGATGCACATTTTCAGGTTTCTCCAGAAATATTTGATTGGGTTCAAGCCCAGGCTGTGGTTGGGCCACTCAATGGACATTCACAGAGCTGTCTATAAGCCACTCTTGCTGTGCTTAGGGTCATTGTCCTGTTGGAAGGTGAACCTTCTGCCCAGTCTGTTCTGCTGAGAGGTTTGTGTTTGTAGCTCCGTGTACCTTCGCTTTTTATTGAATCTCTACCTTACTTTCAATCCCTTTTGTCTAAAGTGATAATATATAACTTAATTCCCACCATATTTCTGGTGTTATCCTTCAAACTAATCTAACTAATTTGATCGTTCTCCTTTAAAAACCGCGAGTGCAGCTTGTTAGCCCGTTAGCTTGTCACTCGCGGTTCCATTTGCATTTCTATTCGCGCCTATTATTATTTTATTTTTTCCTCGCTCCGTTTTTCACGAGCTCATCAAACAACAGTGGTAAGTGGTAAGTTAAGTTGGTATCATTCATCAATCACGGTGAGTAATGGCTTCTTCTCCTGCTATTGTTGTTTGCACTGTTTGCCACATGTATAGTTTATCTGTCTCTGTCAGCAGCGAGGGATTCACATGTGATAAATGCAGGGAAATAGTTAGGCTGACAGAGAAGGTTTTAGAACTAGAGACACACATCCAAACTTTAGTTGAGGACAGTAAGAATGTAAGGACTGTAGATACTGCTTTGGATGCGACTAGCTCAGGGAGTCCTGTACATTGTTCGGTTTCGGTTTAGCCCGTGCAGCAGGGCAACTGGGTGACTGTGAGGCAGCTAGTCGCGGGTCAAAACACCACTCTTCCGTTCCGATCAGAACATCAAACAGGTTCTCCCCACTCGGTGAAGCACTCACTGAGAAACCTGATGAAAGTGCTCTAGTTACTGGCGATTCTATTGTACGGAACGTGAAAATAGAGACACCAGCCACCATAGTCCATTGTTTACCAGGAGCCAGAACACCTGACATCTTGGCAAATTTAAAAGTGCTGACTAAAGCTAAACGTAAATTCAGTAAGATTGTTATCCACGTCGGCGCTAATGATGTTCGACTTCGCCAGTCGGAGATCACCAAAAATAATGTTAAAGAGGTGTGTGAACTTGCAAGTACGATGTCAGACACTGTAATATGCTCTGGTCCGCTCCCTGCTTACCGGGGTGATGAGATTCATAGCAGACTGTCGTCACTTAATGGCTGGATGTCTAAGTGGTGCCCGCAAAATAACATAGACTTTATAGACAATTGGAAGAATTTTTGGGGCAGACCTGACCTGTTGAAAAGAGATGGTGTTCATCCCTCCTGGGGTGGTGCCGCTCTTCTCTCTAGAAATATGGCACATAGTCTTAGAGTTTGTACTTGACTAACTGGAGCCCAGGTCAGGAAGCAGACAGACTGGCTAAACCGATCGTCTGCTAGCCGCCTCACGTCACCAAAGTCAGTTAACTCTCAGCACATAGAAACTTTTTCACCTAGACATCACTCTATAGAGACTGTGTCTGTTCCCCGAACTAGAAAATACAGAAAACATCCAAACCAAAGTAATAGTAACAATTTAATTGATGTTCAACAAATAAAAAAACGATATAATACAGATAAACACATGATAAAGCTTGGCTTATTGAATATTAGATCCCTTTCTTCAAAAGCACTTTTTGTAAATGATATGTTCACTGACCATAAACTAGATGTGCTTTCTCTGACAGAAACCTGGCTAAAACAAGATGATTACATTACTTTAAACGAGTCTACACCCCAAGATTACTGTTACAAACATGAACCGCGTCCAAAAGGTAAAGGGGGAGGTGTTGCTACAATTTATAGAAATATTTTCAGTATCTCTCAGAGGTTGGGTTTCAAGTATAATTGCTCAAGTAATGGTGCTTCATATAACGTTATCCAAAGAAACAAGTGTTAATGATAAATCCCCTGTGATGTTTGTACTGGCTACTGTATACAGGCCACCAGGGCACCATTCAGACTTTATTAAAGAATTTTCTGATCTTCTATCGGAGTTAGTGCTGACTGCAGATAAAGTCCTAATCGTTGGTGATTTTAATATCCATGTTGATAATGAAAGAGATTCGTTGGGATCAGCATTTATAGACATTCTAAACTCTATTGGTGTTAAACAACACGTGTCAGGACCTACTCATTGTCGAAATCATACTCTAGATTTAATACTGTCACATGGAATTGATGTCAGTGGCGTTGAAATTTTGCAGCAGAGCGATGATATCTCAGATCATTATCTAGTCTCCTGTATATTCCATATAGCTAAAGCTGTAAAGCCAACTCCTTGTTACAAATATGGTAGAACCATTACCTCTACCACAAAAGACTGCTTTATAAATAATCTTCCTGACTTATCTCAGTTCCTCAGTATATCCAATAGCTCAGAACAACTTGATGTAACAGGAACTATGGACTCTCTCTTTTCTAGCACTTTAGATGCGGTTGCTCCTTTACGCTTAAGGAAGATTAAGGATAAGAGTCCAACACCGTGGTATAATGAGCACACTCGCGCCCTAAAGAGAGCAGCCCGGAAAATGGAGCGCAGCTGGAGGAAAACTAAATTAGAGGTATTTCGCTTAGCTTGGCGGAAAGTACCCTATCCTACAGAAAAGCATTAAAACTGCTAGATCTGATTACTTTTCATCTCTTCTAGAAGAAAACAAACATAACCCCCGGTATTTATTCAATACAGTAACTAAATTAACGAAAAATAAAGTATCAACAGGTGTTGGCATTTCCCAAGAGCATAGCAGTAATGACTTTATGAACTACTTCACTTCCAAGATCGATACTATCAGAGATAAAATTGTATCCCTGCAGCCGTCAGCTACAGTATCGCATCAGATAGCGCACTATAGATCCCCTGAGGAACAATTCCATTCATTCTCTACTGTGGGAGAGGAAGAATTGTATAAACTTGTTAAATCATCTAAACCAACAACATGTATGTTAGACCCGATTCCATCTAAACTACTAAAAGAGCTGCTTCCAGAAGTCATAGATCCTCTTTTGGCTATTATTAATTAATCATTGTCATTAGGATATGTCCCCAAAACCTTCAAATTGGCTGTTATTAAGCCTCTCATAAAAAAACCACAACTTGACCCCAAAGATCTAGTTAATTACAGACCGATCTCAAATCTCCTTTTCTGTCAAAGATACTAGAAAGGTAGTATCCTCACAATTATATTCCTTCCTAGAGAAAATGATATCTGTGAGGAATTCCAGTCAGGATTTAGATCGTATCATAGTACTGAGACTGCTCTCATTAGAGTTACAAATGACCTGCTTCTATCATCTGATCGTGGTTGTATCTCTTTATTAGTTCTACTGGATCTTAGCGCTGCGTTCGACACTATCGACCACAACATTCTTTTGAATAGACTACAAAACTTTGTTGGCATTAGTGGAAGTGCCTTAGCATGGTTCAAATCGTACTTATCTGACCGCCATCAGTTCGTAGCAGTGAATGAAGAGGTATCATATCGATCACAAGTGCAGTATGGAGTACCTCAAGGCTCAGTACTAGGGCCGTTACTTTTCACGCTCTATATGTTACCCTTGGGAGATATTATCAGGAGACATGGTGTTAGCTTTCACTGTTATGCTGATGATACTCAGCTCTATATTTCTTCGCGCCCGGTGAAACACACCAAATTGAGAAACTAACGGAATGCATAGTCGATATAAAAACTGGATGACGAGTAATTTTTACTGCTAAATTCTGAAAAACAGAGGTGTTAATTATCGGACCTAAAAAGCCCACATGTAATAACCTAGAACATTATCTAACACTTGACGGCTGCTCTGTCAATTCTTCTTCATCAGTCAGGAACCTAGGTGTGCTGTTCGATAGCAATCTCTCATTTGAAAGCCATGTTTCTAGCATCTGTAAACTGCATTTTTCATCTCAAAAGCATATCTAAATTGCGACCAATGCTCTCAACGTCAAATGCAGAAATGTTAATTCATGCGTTTATGACCTCAAGGTTAGACTATTGTAATGCTTTATTGGGTGGTTGTTCTGCATGCTTGATCAACAAACTACAGTTGGTCCAAAATGCAGCAGCTAGAGTCCTTACTAGAACCAGGAAATATGATCATATTAGCCCGGTTCTGTCAGCACTGCACTGGCTCCCTATCAAACATCAGATAGATTTTAAAATCTTGTTAATTACTTATAAAGCCCTGAATGGTTTAGCTCCTCAGTACTTGAGCGAGCTCTTATCACATTATAGTCCTCCACGTCCACTGCGTTCTCAAAACTCTGGCCGTATGATAATACCTAGAATATCAAAATCGACTGCGGGCGGCAGATCCTATTCCTATTTAGCACCCAAACTCTGGAACAGTCTACCTAACACTGTTTGGGAGGCAGACACACTCTGTCAGTTTAAATCTAGATTAAAGACCCATCTCTTTAGCCTGGCTTACACATAACACACTAATACGCTTCTATTATTCAAATCCGTTAAAGGATTGTTAGGCTGCATTAATTAGATCAACCGGAACCGGGAACACTCCCCATAACACATGATGTACTCGTTACATCGTAAGTTGAATGGCATCTACGCTAATATTTGTCTGTTTCTTTCCTAGTCTGTTTCTCAGTCCATATCCGATCAGATGGTGGATCAGCACCAAGAGATGATGTCTACAGCCCTGATCGTCAGCGGAGACCAGCACACCCAGATGACCCCCAGAGATATATCCCCAGATATATCAACCAAAAATAACAAAATAACTAAAATATAATAAAATACCTAACTACATAATACTACTATTGTTAGAAATTGCAACAAAATTAAAATAGAAATATAAACTTTTGAACTGCGGGTTTCGTCTGGTCAGAGGAGAACTGGCCCCCCGACTGAGCCTGGTTTCTCCCAAGGTTTTTTTTCTCCATTCTGTCACAGAGGGAGTTTTGGTTCCTTGCCGCTGTCGCCTCTGGCTTGCTCAGTTGGGGACACTTCATTTCTAGCGATTATCGCCGATTTGATTGCACAGATACTATTTAAACTACACTGAGCTAGACAATGACATCTCTGAATTCAATAATGAAATTCCTTTAACTGAAAATTGAAAATTGAGTGTTTAATCTTATCATTATACATTACTGATACTCTATCCTCCAATTTGATACTGTTAAGTGCTTTGACACAATCTGTATTGTAAAAGCGCTATATAAATAAAGGTGACTTGACTTGACCCAGTCTGAGGTTGTGAATGCTCTGGACTGGGTTTTCATTAAGGTTATCTCAATATTTTGGTGCATTGAGCTTTTCTTCTTCTCTGACGAGTCCCTCAGTCCCTGCCGCTGAAAAACAGCCCCACAGCATGAGACTGCTACCAGCACACTTTACTTTTGGCATGCTACTCTGCAGGTGATCAGAGCTGGTTTCCTTCAAACATGATGCTTGGAATTCAGGTTAATCAGACCAGAGAATCTTGTTTCTCAGAGTCTGAGGGTCCTTTAGGTGCTTTTTTGCAAATTCCAAGTGTGTTTTCATGTGTCTTCACTGAGGAGAGGATTGAGTCTGGCCACACTGCTATAAAGCTCAGATCGGTGGGGTGTTGCAGTGATGTTTGTCCTTCTGTAGGTTTCTCCCATCTGCATATGATCATGGAGCTCGACTAGAGTGACTATCAGGTTGTTGATCACCACTCTAACCGAAGCCCTTCTCCATCAGTCGCTCAGTTTGTCCAGGAGGCCAGTTCTAGGAAGAGTCCTGGTTGTTCCAAATGTCTTCCATTATGGATAATGGAGGCTACACACTTCTGTGAAAATTCAATGCAGCAGAATGTTTTTCTAAACTCTTCCCCAGATGTGTGGTTTGATGCAATCCTATATTAAGCTATACAGGCATTTTTATTTTTATTTTTTTACTTCAGGGCTTGGTCTTTGCTCTAATATGCATTTTCAGCTGTTAGACCTTTTATTAAGACATGTATGCCTTTCCAAATCATTCCCATTCAATTGAATTTGCCACAGGTTAACTTCACTCAAAGTGTGGTAACATTTACAAGCAAAATGAATACTCCTAAGCTAAATTTCAACTGTCCCAGATAAGGGTATGAATACATATGCAATGGAATCATTTAAGTTTTTTATCTTTAATAAATTTGCAAAGATGTTAAAAACTGGTTATTTACTTTGTCGTAATGGTGTATATAGTGTAGATTGATGTGCGGAAAAAAGTAATTTAAAGCAGTTTAACATAAGGCTATAACATAACAAAAAGTGAAAAAAATGAAGGGGTTTGAATTCTTTCACAAGGCACTGTACACACACACACACACACACACACACATACATATATATGGCTGTGGCCAAGTGCAATGGATTCTATTTACACTAAGTGAAAATAGCAGTATATGTTATAATGTATTGAGTGTAAATTATAATTCTAGTTCAAATTATTAAATGGATGCAACCTCATTGGGATAATAAAGCCCTCCCTTTATTTTCAACTTTTGGATTATTTCCTTCATTTTTATTGAAGCTAAATGCCTTTCCGATGCGATATGAGATTTGAAGAGGGAGAAAAAAAGTTTGGCAAAACGCGGTCTCGAACTCGGGTCGATCACGTCAAAAAGCATGCGTTTTATGACATACGCCACTGGAGACACACTCTTATATACGTCTTTTATAGTATTGACTATCCCAATTACACCTTGGTGGGCAGATTTAGTGTAAATAGCTTCTGCCAATAAAACGGGATATTTGCACTTAGTGTGAATAGACACTCCGTTATACAATATATATAAAACAAAACTCCCTGTTGAAGAACTTTGCAATAAATTTATTTTCATTAGTGTATTTGTGCATCCCGAGCTGAATAGGTTTTATAATCAATAGAGAACAAAACTATAGATTTGATATAAATATGTACTTTTAATAAACACTTTACTAGAAAAAAATGCTGTATGAATGCAACAGTAGTTTCCTCTGCTGGACAACACCTGCCACCTTGTGGGGTATTTTGACTTGAGTACTGTGCTGTTACAACAGTTATGTGTCTGACAAAGCAAATTAATAAATATCCCTTTGTAACACACAAGATCAAGACGATAAACATCCCTGACACATCACTACAGTTAGAATTAATAACTGAACATGATAATTAGAAAATTAGAAAATACTTTAATATTTATAATTGTTTAAAATGTTTTAAAAGTATTTGTTTCAGCTGTTAAAAATGCAAGAGTTTGTCCAAATAAACCTCCTCTATATGACTTTAGTACCATGGACAGTAAATCCTTGCAGGCTGTAGTGATCCAAACATGTTATTTGTAGACGGTCCCTCAGATGAGCGATGACGTCACGACACTCCATAGAGGTAAGCGTGTTTATCAGCGTCTTTAAAACGTCGAGTTCTACAGAAAAATGTGTTCTGCTTTGTGCTCATAGTAGTCGGTAATGATAACTGACCGAAATTAGCCTTTTTTGATGCAGATTAACAAAGTTATTGAACGCGGAAGTCCGAATGTGCGAATATGAAACCAACTTTACCCAAGTTTACTGCTCCGCCTCCACGTCATATATAGAGAACACAGAGCAAACAGTCATGGATTTGAGAGAACATAGAAAGATATAAACTGGGCTGTAAGCAACTTTTTACAGAAGAGGGATGGAACTGTCTAGCTCGTTAGTGTTGGTTTTAGTCTTGGGTGTGTTGATGTTGTTCTGGTGGAGGAGGAGGAGAGTGGGCTCTCTTTGCCCCCGGGGCCACTGGCACTGCCACTGGTTGGAAACTTACCAATCATAGACAAGCGTGCACCCTTTAAAAGCTTTATGCAGGTAAAAGAGGTAGCAGGACTATGTATTTCTGAATGTTATGCTTCAAATATAAGCATGTGAATTGCATCTTATTGAAAGGTTGTTGCATTTTGGTCTTGTGCAGATGTTTACCAGTGCATCATAGCAGAGTCTTTGGTGGATTAAGCTGCGCCACAGAGAGACTTCATTGTGGAGCATTGGTTTTAGAGTAGCAAATTACATATATTCTGAAACACTTGCTGAGTTTGCACTGGTGTGCAGAAGTGTAAAATACTTGAGTAATTTTACTTGATTACTTCAGTATTATTCTGGGGGATTTGTACTTTATTCAAGTACAATTTAAACTGTACTTTTACTTGATTACATTTCTGAAGAAAAAACAGTACTTTTTACTCCTTATAATTTTATTTAATCTTGAAAAGTACATTACATTTTTATTTTATCTTATGCACATTAAATATGGTAAACGGAAGCTCAAACGTGCGTGCTTGATGTGAGAACCAATGATCGTTGTTTTCATGCACTTCACTTATGACTTTCATCAGGTAAATATCTGGCTTCAGAAGTTCACCATCAAATCTGAGGAAGCATATTGAGGTAGCAAAGTTGCATTTTAGCTGAATGCACAAGAATAAAATCAGTGATGAGAATTTAAAAACAATTAATATTTTTGTAGATTTTTAATTTTTTTTAATTGATTAAAAATAAATAAACATTGTTTGTTAAATTAATTGTAATTCATGTTTAGTGATGTTCTCACCAGGTAGTAGATAAGTTGTATTTATAATATGTCATTATATGTCACACTGAGTAGGAATCAGGATTGTCAATGATTTTTTTTAATTTATTTATTTTAAATCTTAATAATTAGATGATTTTCTCATTAGTCACAAAGAAAAAGAAAAAAAGAAAGAAAAAAAAACTCTAAAAGCCCTAAATAAATCATTTAAATATTAATTATCCTGTCAGACAGTGATGTTGAATAGACAACACACAAAAAAGTGGCCTTTCAAAACGTTAGTGTTTTAATTCTATGACTCTCCTCATTAATTCAACACATTCTAGTATTCTGTGTGGAATATGTTTCTAGCCTCTGCATCACATCTTGCTCTTCAAAGGGATAGTTCACCCAAAAATTCTCTCATCATTTACTCACCCTCATGTCATCCCAGATGTTTATGGCTTTCTGTCTTCAGATGAACACAAGCAAAGATTTTTAGTCCAGATAATGCAAAACAGAACCACTTCAGAACCCACACAACGTGAACACGACGGTCAAATTTAAAATATTAGTATTTGTATCCTTCTTACATAAGCCTATCATTTCACTTAAGAAGACACTTTACTGTCATATTCACTTTGTGCAGTTTTTGAAGTGTCATTTTTGGATGTCCCATACATGTGTTTTTTTTTTTTTTCTAAAACTCTTAGTTTGTGTTCATCTGATAAATGAAAGTCACATGGGACGGCATGAGGGTGGAAAGGATGGAGTTTCCTTTTAATCCCTTTGCCTGTATTTTTTCCCAGCGTTCCGCTGTGCTGCATTTTAATTGTTGTTGTTGCACTAGATATACGTGTTTGACCTGTACCATTGCAATTTGTTTTGTTTTCTCCCTTTAACCAAACTTCTGAATTTCTGTCAGAAAAGAAAGTACTTCTACTTTTTTAATACTTGAGTACAATTTAAAGTTGTACTTTTTTACTTTTATTCAAGTATGTTTTTGGCCAGATACTTTTAACTGAGTAAAATTTTCACTGAGTATCTGTACTTTCACTTGAGTAAAATTTTTGAGTACTTTCTACACCTCTGATGGTGTGTGATGGTAAACTGTATTCTCTCAAACAGTGGAGCAAAACCTATGGGCCTGTGATGACAGTGTACCTCGGGCCTCAAAGAATGGTGGTTCTGGTCGGTCATGATACAGTGAAAGAGGCTCTAGTGGACCAGGCAGAGCACTTCACAGGCCGAGCACCCATTCCCTTTCTGATCAAAGTTCTGAGAGGCTACGGTGAGATAAATGTACACTTTTTGTCAAAGACAGATGTTGTCAGTCTAATGGAGTTCATTCTAAATTTCGATACCTCTTACGTGTTTGCAGGTTTGGCCATCAGTAATGGAGATCGCTGGCGTCAGCTGAGGCGCTTCACTCTCACCACACTGAGGGATTTTGGAATGGGACGCAAACGAATGGAAGAGTGGATTCAAGACGAGAGCAGACATTTGCTGAAGAGCTTTGAGGAAACCAAATGTGAGAGAAGAGAGCATTTGACATTTCCACCTCATGAGATTATTACTACTGCAGTGATACACATTCTGCACTCGCAGCCGTCAGAGTTGTGTGATAACATTTTTTCTCCTGCAGCAACACCAGTTGACCCAGCCTTCTTCCTGAGCCGAGCCGTGTCCAACGTGATCTGTTCATTGGTGTTTGGGCAGCGCTTTGATTATGAAGATAAAAACTTCCTGCACTTGCTCCAGATCATCTCCAGGCTCCTGCGCTTTATCAGCAGCCCCAGGGTCAGGTGAGCAGATGGGACAGTCTGGGGCAGGTTATGGAGCAAAAAAGAGGAAAGGAAACAGGCTGCTAACAGGGCTTCTTATAGGGCTTCTAAAATAAATGATAAACTGATAAAAGCATGACAGCAAATTGGTATGTACAGGGTGTGACAAAATAGCCAAGGCTCACAACTAGTAACTTGGTTGATCTTTAAAGAATGTGAATGTCTCCTTAACTATGTTTTTCAACCCCAACAGCTGTACAACGTCTTCCCTAAACTAATGCAACTCTTGCCTGGTAGACATCATGCCATGTTTAAAGAGATAGGAGATGTCAAAGCCTTCGTCTTGAAAAAAATCAAGGAACATGAGCAAAATTTGGATTTCGGTGACCCAAAGGACTTTATTGACTGCTTTCTTATCAAACTCAAACAGGTATCGAAAGCAAAATTTAAAACTCTTTGGATGTTCCTCTTCTCTTATGTCTTCCATTTACATTATTATCTATTGTTCAACAAAGTATCCAATTTCTGTTCTGTTTCTTTATGTACTACAACAGGAGAAACACAATCCAGACACAGAATTCCACAAGGATAACCTGTTGGGGACCGTTTTGAATCTGTTCATAGCTGGTACAGAGACCACCAGCACAACTCTCAGATATGCCCTGATGCTTCTTATCAAGCATCCCCACATACAGGGTATGTTCAAAAGACATACAAAGGGACTACAGTGGCCCTCCTTGCTGTTAAGTGCACACTACAAGACTATGAATCACAGTCTCATTTTACATCGTGTTGGTGCACATACAAACAAGAATATAGATAAGTGTCCAGTAAGACAGTTAGATGTTTATTTTATTTTTTGCTCTTGCTTTTCAGTCCCTCTCTCTCTCTCGCACTCTTTCACTGTTTCATAGTTTGACTAGTTATTCACAACTGCTTTCCTGCTTGTCAGGACAGTGTGTACACATGGTGACTAATCCACCAGATTTCAAATCATTTTGTTCAAGCAAATTTGAAACATATTGTAGCATCTTTGTTGCAAGAGCATTGGAAACAGTCATGTCCTGTGATAACTGGACAATAAATCTTGCATTTGTAATGTGTGTAGTTTTACAGGAATACATTTTAGCTATTTTTATCTGGTGTATAATTATTATTTTTATCTGGTGAATAGTTGTTTTTATTGTTATTATTTAGTCCACAATTATTGAACATATATAAGAATAGCAATGACATTTTGATATATTTCAGAACAAATGCAGAGGGAGATTGACAGAGTTATTGGACAGAACAGAATCCCTACAATGGATGACAGAAAGTCCCTCCCCTTCACTGATGCTGTGATTCATGAAGTACAGCGCTATCTGGACATTGTCCCACTAAATGTTCCCCATTATGCCACACATGACATCTCATTTAGAGGTTACATAATACCAAAGGTAAGAATGAACACATACAATGGTCAACTCCTCTTATCTTGGAGATTACTAGATTATATTGTCCTACAATGGCAACTGTTACAAAATGCCCCAAAATATTTCCTAATAATCTCTTGTCAATGCATTGTGTTCAATCTGGTTATTTTGTGTACATTTAAATGGATTTTTCCCCAGGACACAGTAATTATTCCCATGTTGCACTCTGTCCTAAGGGATGAGAAACAGTGGGAAACCCCTTGGACCTTTAACCCAGAGCACTTTCTGGATGACAACGGCAACTTTAAAAAGAATCCAGCATTTATCCCCTTTTCTGCAGGTAAAATCTATGAAGTCTCTCATGTGAAACTAAAGTTAATCAAAGTTCTTTCTACTATATATATAATATATATATAATGTAGCCTACAGTCAATCAGTTCCGAAAGGAAATACAAAACCTTTGCTTATTGAAAGAAAACAAGTTGATAAAAACCCTGAATCCAAGATTTGGCAACAATATAGCATAATGAGAGTTTACAAGCAATATTTTAAAGGCCACTCATTTTTGACCAGAAACACTATATCAAGTAAAGGATTTTCAGCACAGCACCTAGGTTAAGCAGACTAGAATTACAGAACTCCCATACGCTTTAAATTGAGTTACTATAACTTTTAGCATAAATAGAATTAATGATCAGCATCTTTTATTCTGTCTTGCATCTTTGCAGGTAAACGCTCTTGTGTGGGTGAGTCTCTGGCTCGTATGGAGCTCTTTCTGTTCATCGTGTCTCTGCTTCAGAAATTCAGCTTTAGCAGTCCAAAGGGTCCGGATGGAGTAGACACCAGTCCTGAACTCAGCAGCTTTGGCAACATGCCTCGATTCTATGATCTTATTGCATCCCCGCTGAGCAACAGAATAGTGCACCTTGTGTCATTTTAAATGTGGACGAAAAAGCAGTCTTTCTTTGAAGACTCACATTAATGCCATAGTTCAGTAGTTCTCAAATTTTCAAGCCTTTGACCAAATCAGAGCACCAAGTACTACTTAATAACCAAGTCTATTTGAGTGCACGCTTAAGAAGATTGAAGAAGCATTGTAAATTCTAAGGCAGTCACCCAAGCAAAATTTCAGGCCGCCTATATTTGGGTCATTCTGCATTGCCAGGGAAAGCGAAATTGAATTACTGCTGTGAATGAAATGTGTTGTATATAGAAACTTTTTGTGTCTTACCTTGTCTAAAAGTGAATAAGATTAAGACTGGTTCCTGCAAAATAATATATTTCTGCATAAACTCACAGTGTAAACAGATCATTTACTCAGTTGGTCATTTACTGAATTTGAAAACCATTGACGGATAATTCACACTTTCCTTTATTCGTCCATTATTATATTTGTGTTGATGTCACAAACTATGCTAAGATGTAATTATTTAAATATTTGACTTTCCAAATTGATCAAATAAATAAATAAACTAATCAATTTGTCTAAATTCACTTGTCACTCCATGATTTGGTTCTTTAAATATTCTCTGATGGAACAGGCTTCTCCACCAAACTGATGGAAAATTATTTCTTGCACTATTACTGTGTCCAAATTCATGAAACGTGAGTGTCACAGCAGGTCAGGCAAAATGAGGAGAGGCAATCTTATTGCAGCACTTTATTATAAACAAAACAAATCCACAGAATAAAACAATGATGAAGAACACAGGAGAAACATGTGTCAGTGTAAACACAAGACAAAGAATTTAATCAACTGAAGGCTATATATACACAGGAATAATGAGACCTCAACAAGAAACAAGTGGGACTCTTTAACTATGACAACATACTGATGGCAAAAACAAAGAAAACAGGAAGACAAGGGTGTGCAAACAACCCAGACTTCAACACAGTTGGTTCCAAACCTGGCTTAAGGCCGTTTCACACTGAGCATGATGTGAAGGCAAATCGCGACAAATGGTCCGAGCGCGAAACTGTTAATCGCCTTCTGCTAATTCACACCTGCCCGCTAGGTGGTGCCAACTAACAATGCATTTTTCCTCAGATATGTATCGGGTACATAGATTTAACATTGCTCAATAACGCTGCTCAATAGTGTGTCTGCAACTACGTCACAGTTTGGTCAGTTACCTGGATGCGCGGCCATATTGGAGATACACGGATGTAAACAACAGCATGGATTGCATGTTTAATGTACTACTGAAGATGTTGTTCTACTAATTTATGATGTCTAAACCACGGGGAAAAAAAACATGTGGAAGCTGCTAAATCATAAAGGGCGTGATATTTTGCTAAAATAAAGATCACGGTGGTAAAGATCCATATGAGCTGGCTCCTAGAATACGATAACAATAAATATAGCATCACTGCAGTTGTGTCCTAATGGTTAGAGAGTCTGACTTGTAACCTGGACGTCATAGGTTCAAGTCTCAGTTTCGACAGGAGTTGCAGGTGGGGAAGTGAATGTATGGCTGTCCACTGCTCTGTATGTGCACTTGGATGAGTTAAATGCAGAGTACAAATTCTGAGTATGGGTTACCATACTTGGCAAATGTCATGACTTTCACTTTTTGCACTCTTCTCCTTGATTTGTTATAAATTTGCTAGTCTATAGTACTCCATATGTTTTTCCCAGTCTGACTGATTAGTACAGCCCAAAACACTACAATAGTTGACCATTTTCAGCAGCAATAATCAGCAAATTTCCGTTCGGTTCAGTGGCATTGTTTACATTCAGTGCCGCCAATATCTCCAGCTTCCAGATTGATGATGTGTCGTGAAAACACTCTATATACAGTGTAACACAGTTCGTAGATACAAGTAATACGGCAGTCGTCCGCGAGGGGACGCAAAACACAAATAAAAGTCCAGGCCTGGTCCTCTCTCGTCTTGCACTGTCATCGCTCCTCCTTTTATCCTTCCAGAGCTCCTCCATGGGACTCCCCTTACGAAAATTAACCTTTTTTTTTTTGTAGTAACCATGGTTTAACTATGTTTTTTGTAGTAAAACCACAGTAACTACATAATAAACCATGGTTTAACTATGGTTTTAGTAGTAAAATCATAGTAACTATGAAATTAATCATGGTTTTACTGCAGTAACCATGATTTATCTATAGTTTTTGTAGAAAACCATAGTAATTACAAAATAAGCTATGGTTTACCACAGCATTTGCAGTAGAACCATTACAAAATAACCCATGGTTTTTCAACAGTATTAACTACAGGTTTAGTTATTTCTTAAATAGGGCTCAATAAAATAATCAAAATTAATCTCATGATTTCTGAAAATGAAACAGTCAAATTTGGCAAATGTGTTGTCAGTTATTACAAAAAATACACTCTTAAAAAATGGTTCTTTGGCAGGGTGTATGGTTCCACGAAGAACCTTTAATATGCAAAAGAACCTATCCATTGCACAAAAGGTTCTTTAGACTATTTAATGGTTCTTCACAATCAACATTTTGTAAATATTTTATTCTGGAAAGTGAGATCAAGTGAGCTAAATGTTCCTAGCTGCCTGGTCCAGAACTTATTCCAGACTCATTTTCTTTTAGTTGTGTTCAATTAAAGCTCTATAAAGTATTCATTTTTAGTTATAAATAGTGTGGTAGTGTTTTTTTTTTAAATTAAACAAGACCAGTAGATCAGTCCTTTTATACTTTTTACTCCTCTATTTTAATGGAATAATCCACTTGATTGGCTCTATGACACTCTCTCCTCTCCACCTGTAGCTGGTGTGTGGTGAGCGCACTGGCACCGTTGTCCTGTGGCTGCCGTCGCATCATCCAAGTGGATGCTGCACACTGGTGGTGGTTGAGGAGAGACCCCCCCACATGATTGTAAAGCGCTTTGGGTGTATTGCAATACACATTAAAGCGCTATATAAATGCCTCATTCATTCATTCATTCATAATGCTGTTTTGCATGACTCAAAAAAAAATGCATTAGGCTAGTTATTTAGCAAAAGCAAAGTTTAGTATAAAAATCATGTTTTCAAATGAAATAAAAAGGCTGAGTGATACAAATCTTAAATTGTATTTATTTTTATTTTTTCTTTATCCCATTATCGTACATTTTGCACCAATGTATTGGTCGTAGAACTACTAAATGAGTTTCAAATTCGCGATTTAAAGAAAGATTTTAAGAGGTTAGTGAATGCTGCATGACTGTGACGTGTTTAACGCTGAATTCGCGCACTCATTCAAACGCTGCAGCGGAGGGAGTTGCCATGGAAATGGTGCGCAACACTGTAACTGACAAACAGTAAATCTCCATCTCTCGCTGCTGTTTTCACTGCTTTCATGTGAGTTTAGTCTCTAAAATCACACAAATATAACATACAACTGTTCCAGACACTTTCTTACATGTAACTGACATGTTTCTGTTGAATATTTACTTCACAGAAATGTTTTACAGTCTTCGAAAAAGTCCGCTAGCATCTGTTTTCAGACGAGGTATGTTATAACTCTGAAGCTTGAGCTCTTATTTATGAAAGTTTGGGCTTTTAATCACATCTTTATGTGTAGATGAGAGGTTTTGATAGCTTTGTAAAGGGTTTGCTGTCAGTTTGTCAATGGTTTATTGGAAGTTGTCTAAGTTATTTAGCCTAAAATATGCTCTGTAATGGGTGACGTCACTTACAGAAGCACGAATTAACTGAATCTAACATTAGTTCAAAAGTGCTTTGATCTTTCATGGTAAACAAATATTGAAAAAAATAAATAAAAAATGTTCTGTGGTTTCAGGAGTGATAATATTTTTCTACAAAGGAAGAGAAGCTCCAAGATTTCAGATTTCTGAAGGGAGCTGCTGAGAGAAATGCAGGAAACACAGATGAGCATAGAAGAAATATGCATTCATATGCATTTTTTTCACAACATATTTTCTTATATCACCATGCATCTGTTATATTACAGTTCATTAAAGGAAGGTTTTGACAGGTAGTGACACAAACCTAAATACATGAACGATAATAATTTTATTTTAAGAAATTGTTTGTTTATGTGTGTGTGTATGTACCGTTTTCTTTTCTGCGTTTCCCTTCTGCTCTAACTTGCTTCCTTTAAATAAAGCTAAATATAGTTGGCTCTGTGATAAATCGCATATTATGTTTCTAGATTATGATGGCCGTGCAACAGAGGAGCGCAGAGTCTCCTGTCGGACAACATCTCTAAATCACTATGAACCATGTGACTAGTAAGTAAAACCTCATACAGGACACTACTGTTCAAAAGTTAGAGGTTGGTACACAGTAAAACCTCCAGTGTTAAATCAATACTCCCAGTGTATATATAATCCACACTCAGAGTGTTAAAGTAACACTGAAGCAGTGTTAAAGTTAATGAGATAATTAGTTTAGTAATTGACTGATGATTGAACATTAATGAAGAACACCTGCTGTTAACAAACTGAATCACTGAAAGAAAGGAAACAAGAACAGAAAAAGAGACGAGACGAGCAGAAATACAAGAACTACAACTGACTTCAGCCACAGCCTTCGATCAGATCAACACAAGATAAAAGAAGACATTAAATCTCTGAAGATCTCAGCAGAGGATGATTAAACAACTACACAAACAGCATTACCAGCTTCACACGTTACTAACCAGATTGACTTTAGATGTTGATGTTTTAGTTTAGTTTGAATTACCATTATCAAGGTCAGTGTTTGCTTTAGTTGAGTTCTTGACCCTTGACTTAAAACATTACAATTACTTTGGCTGCCATAACTGTGTGTTTGTTTAGACATGTTAGTTATGGCAAGTGGGTGTTGATGGCTAGATTTCAGTAAAGAAACAACCAGCGTTTAGTGACTTTCATAATTGATTTCATTCAGTGCATCGTCATTGATTGGATAAAATTTTTGATTTTGTTCACATAAAATATAAAGCTCAATCCATCAATCTTAATATTAATCTGAAAAACTTTTGAAACTTATTCTGTACCTAAAGTTTTATTTTTCTTCATCAAACAGACTTCAAGAATCAGCATATGAATCTCAACAATGGTGACAATCAACATAAAGCTCCATGTTGCAGTGCATTCTGGGAGCACCAATCAAAACTCATCCATGGCTCCCAGCATGCAATGCGACATGAATAAATTATGCAGCTATTCTTACTATTTCCTTTTGTTTTGCTATTTTGTTGTGACTTTTAGTAGCCTGTTTTGTAATGTTCACAGAGGATCTGTTTATCTGAATATGTTGACTGTCACCATTGTTGAGATTCATACGCTAAGTCTTGATGTCTGTATGATAATGCAGTTTTAAGCTTTTAGTGCCGATTTACTTTTGAAAGTCTTTCAGATTAATCTTAAAACTGATGGATTAAGCTTTATATTTTATGTTTACAAAATCAAAAATTTGAATCAATCAATGACTCTGCTTTGAATGAAATCAGTTATGAAAGTGACTAAATGCTGTTGATTTCTTTGCTGAAGTCTAGCCATCAACGTGTGTGTGTGTGTGTGAGTGTATATAAAAATGTATCTATATATCTAAATAAAAATAGTCTATATTCAGTATATGATCCAAAGTAACTAGTAACTAACTACTTTTACTTGAGTATATATTTCTTCAAGTACTTTTGCCTGACATGCGGGGATCATCATGGATGTAACTATGCTGGCATGGACCATACTGATATTCTGTGCTTTGGGCAAATACTTTCCGGGTGATTTGACACTGCTTGTGCATATTTAGCCACAGCAGGCATATATCTACTGTTTTCTATTATATAGGTCATCTTATTAATATTTTGACTTTCTGTATGCTGTTAGTGAGTGACATCAAACCACCACCCAGTGATTGGTCGTGGCTTTGTAAAAAGTAATTATCTTGCTTTTATGTGTCTCTTCTTGACATTTGGTATGCTGTATGCTATTTACAGTAATTTCACTTTAATGGCAATTTCATTCTTTTCATTGCCATTCTTCTTGTATAGGCCCTGTGCTGCAGTTATGCTGTATTGTGCAACATGTAGCAAGTGCTGTGGTTACAGTAGACTTGGCAAGTGTTTTTTTATTCATTTAATTTTTGTAACGTAGACTTCCTATAAAATATTCGTACAAAACTATTTTTGTACAGAAAAATATTTGGCTATGGAATATTTCACCCGCATAGATTAATAACCCGCACGTGAGATCTTCCTTCGCGCCAAAGCTCGTTGTCCTGACGAGTCTCGCGAGCAGCGGATTAAGTAACGGACAGTAAATCAGCGTCTTTTCCGTAGTGTCTACTGCAGGATGGATATAAAAGTATAAAACACGTTTTGGTTTGACAACATCGTTCATATGTGAACTATCACAATTAAAGCACACAGACATAACAACATTACACCCCGAGACCTTTCACAAGTGCGACAAAAGAGAAGAAACGCTTTCCGGAAGAAGTTCATCAGGCGAGGTGGAGACTAGTCGAGTCATCCAGTTTAGCGGTGAGTATAATGGCTAATGTCCTCATATATCTTTACAGAGGTGGACAGTAACGAAGTACATTTACTTGAGTATTGTACTTAAGTACACTTTTTGAGTATCTGTACTTTACTTGAGTTTTATTTTTTCAGGAAACTTGTGACTTTAACTTCACTACATTTGAAACACAAATATCGTACTTTTCACTCCACTACATTTCTATCAAGGTCCTCGAAGTAGAAAGTCGTTACTCTGTAGCAGCTTTAAAGTCAGTGGGTGATTTTTTTTTTTTTCTTCTGTGATTGGTGGTTTTACAGGTGATAGACAGCCTATCAGTAATCGCTCTTGAAGGGTCACGTGAACTTCAATAATTTTCAGACCGTTTTTTTAATCCTCCTGACAAAGACAACTGATGACAAAATGGAAGAAGACGTCCCTCAGCGCAGTTCGTGCATCCATAGCCATACTTAGAAAGTATGTTTCAGTTTTGTGAAAAGATTAAAGACTCGTTTCGTTTCAAATGTTTGCTTTGTTTGCCAAAACGAACCATATCACAGCCTTCAAAAACTCGCCGTCCAACCTGCGAAAGCATGTTGAGGTATGTAAACTTTTAATTTCTTTTAAACATTTGAAATGGAAACTGTGCTTTTAGAGCTAATGTTTCAGTATGAAGTATATAGTTAGTCAAATTATTTTTATGGATTTTCCCGCCAAATTGCCGCTAACGCAATGATGTCAGCATGAAAAAACATAATTCGGGCTGACATTAAATTCTAGTATGATTTTAACTTTGAAAAGAGATTTGTAACTTTTAAATGAGCATTTAAATTAGTTAAGTAGTCATTTGCTAGCATGTGGAATGGAGCATCGCTTATCCAACATGGCGCATGCGTGCGTTTATTTGTGAATTCATATGTGAATAAATGTAAAAGCATTTATGTTTCTGTCTTGTACATTTTATTGTTTTTGTATAATTACTATAGTTACATGTTATTTACCACAAGTTTTATGGCGCTTGGTTGTAGCGCTAGCTTAATTAGTCTACTGTTCCAGTATGGTTGTAATGCTATCTTAATAACAGCCTATGGTAGGGGCTTGTCATCTTAAATAACGTTATGGTTATTGGGTAAATGAGAGGTGTCCTTTTTTTACTCCTATAAATAACTACCTGTAATGTCAATATATTTGAATGTGCTTTTAATGCCAATCTGAGATTATTTTGGGCCTTTTTAACTAAAAGTACTCTGTTGTTGTTTTTTTTTTTTTTGTTTGTTTGTTTGTTTGTTTTTTACAGAGGAAGCACGGATGTCACTTATAGTGAACTGACTACAGCTGCCTGTAAGAGAAGATATGAGGCTGGGACATCTTCATCTTACTCAAATTTTAAACAGATGAAGTTTGAAGAAACAAAGCAGGTGTCTCAAAAATCTGTTGACAATGCTATACTCAACTTCATAGTTCAAGGTCTCCAGCCCTTTTCTCTTGTTGAACAGCCTTCGTTCCAAAACCTTGTTCGGGATTTACAACAAAACAGCACAGTCATGTCTCGAACTACTGTGCGGCGCAAGATTGATTCAGCCATAATAACAAAAAAGAGCAGGTGAAAGAAGCAATGAGGAAGGCTGCATACATTGCCACAACAACTGATTGTTGGACTGCAAGGAGGAGGAGTTTTATTGGCATTACGGCACACTGGCTGGATCCTTGCAGTTTTGAGAGGCATTCTGTTGCTCTTGCATTCAAACAGTTGAAGGGCTCACATACATTTGATCTCTTGGCATGTGCAATGCATGACATACACACAGAATATGGAATCTGTGCAAAAATTGTCAGAACCACAACAGACAATGGTTCAAATTTTATTAAGGCATTTCATGTGTTTGGACCAGATGAAAACAACAATGTCACTACTGAAGAGGTAACTGAGAAAGTAACAACTCAAGAAGAAGGAGAAGATGATGACCCTGGTGAGATGGAAGTGGAATTCATTGATGTTGCAGCCATTTTGGATGAGGATGATGGCCTTCAGTACCAACTGCCAAAGCATCACCGGTGCGCTTGCCATTTGCTCAATTTGGTTTCTACGGTGGATGTCAATAATGCAAATAGGTCAGAGTCTTACAAGAAACTGTCAAGGTCATCCTTCTCTAAGTGTCAGGCTCTCTGGAACAAGACTTCAAGGTCCACTATTGCTGCAGAGGTTGTTGAAGAGCACTGTAAGCTGCAGCTCTTACAGCCTAATGCAACAAGATGGAACTCCTTTTATTTGGCTGTGGAGCGTATTGTGAGAATCCTTAAAGATCAAGGAGAAGGGGCAATGAGAGCTGTCTGTGCTGCACTCAAAGTTCCTATGTAAGTAGTTAGTCTGGAATTGTGTTTTTTTTTTCTGATTTTCTACAACCCTTTTGTTTGTGTATAATCCTAAATGAATATAATTGAATGCATAGTGGTTGTTACTGTTTTCTTTTGATCGTGTTAGGTACAGTCCAGCAGAAATGGCCTTTTTGGGAGAATATACCACCACTATGAATCCCGTTGCGAAGGCAACAAACATATTACAAGGAGATTCCAACATTCAGATGGGATGGCTTCTCCCTACTATTACCACCCTCATAACAAAACTTGAGAAAACAAGAGCATCGCTGAGATTTTGCAAGCCACTGGTTGATGCCCTCTTAGATGGTCTGACAAAACGGTTTGGGAACATGATGTCTGATCCCGAGCTAGTTGCTGCAGCCATTATTCATCCAAAGTTCAAAACATCCTGGACCAGTGATGAAGACATCCTCAGACTTGGTAAGAGAAATTTTGTAACCGGCCCATTATTTCCCCATGTACCTTTTTTTTTTTTTTTTAACTTTGAACTTACACATGTGTAAAACTTGTCATAATGGAAATATTATAAAAAATAATAACAAAGCTATAATTGTTTCTTATTTAGGCCTCCATTACATCAAGGAAAATCTTCCTCATCATGATGAGAGTCTTCAGCCTGTTGACAACTCCTCAAGCACTTCAGATGAAGAGGATTTCTTCTCTAATATCAAGCATGCACGCACACAGGAGACATCCAAACAACTGGATGCATACCTATCAGGAACAGCTGAAGGTATGACTTTGTTGACATCTTATCCAGCCCTAGCCAACCTGTCGCTCAAGCTGAACACAGCCCTCCCTGCCTCGGCATCCTGCGAAAGGCTTTTTAGTGCTGCTGGACTGATTTTCACCCCAAGAAGGGGAGCAATTAATTCCCATAACTTTGAGAACCAGCTTCTCCTTAAGATGAATAAAGACTTTTTCAGCTTTGACTGATTTCTGTCTTCTGTCATAATTACTAGTGACCTGTAAAAGACAGTATCATTGTTTTCAAAACAAAATGAAAAAAATCCATTTTCAAATGTCAAACACGGTTTGCTGTTTTGCCTTTGTTTTTGTTTTTTTACATAAAGCAGTGTTGCTGTTGGGCGGTTAACTTTGAGAACCAGCTTCTCTTTACGATGCATAAGGACTTTTTCAGCTTTGACTGATTTGACCATAGTCAAGATTTCTCTCTTCTGTTATCGTTACTAGTGACCTGTAAGAGACAGTGCCATTGTTTTCAAAACAAAATGAAAAGATTTAATTTTGAAATAAGTTTTTTTTTTTTTTTTTTTTTTAACACACAAAGCAGTGTTGTTGTTGGGGAGTTATATAACTATGGTTGTGTAGTTGGGTTAGCAGGTTGGAGTATTTTTTTTTTTTTTTTTTTTCTGATTACCAAAATTTCATTGTCCACTTGATTAAAATGTGGATGAATGAATACACTTTGATGTGTGTACACACTGCTAAAGCTGTGTGAGGACACTACCATGCTGCTTTTGTGATGATTTGTAGGAGTGTTAAATAAAGAAAATGATTATGACTGTCCCAAAGTCATTTTTTTTCCCAAAGATGTTCAGTTGTTTCATTTCTATTGTTTTTTAACATTCTTAAAAGCTCTTTATTCCACAGATATTACAAACTAGTCGGTGCATTCAGTAAGTTGCTTCAGAGGCATAAGGTATTGCAAGTATAACATACAATAATGAAACTATGCATTGACAGAGGAAATTTACTCATAATACTTAAGTACTTTTAAAAGCAAGTACTTCTATACTTTTACTTAAGTAAAAATTTGTGTTTACAACTTTCACTTGTAATGGAGTAATATTTGACCAGTAGTATCTATACTTTCACTCAAGTAATGGATTTGTGTACTTTGTCCGCCTCTGTATCTTTAGTTATAATTTTAGAGAGATGTAAAATGACTTCACGGATATCTTATTCAACCCGCTGAGATGAGAAGAAAACGAGAGGAAACGCCGCTTCAGTGCTGATCTGTAGCGCGAGGAGCTTATGATACACAGACAAAACAACTGCTTTAATGCTGTTTTTACTATAATAAAACACAATATAATTATATTATAAAATCTAATCTAATAAAACATCCAACCAGTGACAACCCTGTGTATAGATGTATTTAACTCTGCTATGGCTCAGCAATTTGTTATAAGCAGTTCTGTAGAAATGAGTCATGTCACTGTCCAGCTCAGTTCAGTTCAATAGCATCAGTACATCATTTATAATAATGAATGAACAAACCTGCACTGAATATACTGTGTATTTGTTTGTTTGTTTCTAGGAGAGCATCAACCCTTAATTGACATGAGGAAAACATCATTGAAAAGTGTTCAGCGATTGCAGCAGAGGAAGCATTAGGAAAGAGGAGACGAGAGAAAGTGAGACGGCACTCAACAGATGTTGGTGAGACTTTATTTCTGCAAATGCATTAAAGGTCAATCACATTCTGGTTAGCCACAAATGTAAACCTGATTTTAGATGGTGTTTAAATGTGATTAATAACTCCAGCTTCTTGTAGGCCTACAGTCCTGTATATTTCACACTAAATTGTGATGAAGCCTGAATCATAATCACACCATGTTCATGTGTTGGCCAGAGGAGAACTGATCCCTGAACTAAACATACTTTCTTCCAATAATTATTTTATATTTGATGATTTTTACGCAGTTATTGAAATTAGCAATTAAATTAACAACACTGAGTCAACACTGATTTCAACTGAACAATGACACTTTTTACTGTTTAGAAGTGAATTCCGTTTGCATCATTATTTTTCTTTTTATCACTGGCGCTATATAAATTATGGTGACTTGACTTAAATTGGTTCAGATCTTCAAAAAAAGTGCATGAAACACAGAAAACCTGAATAAACACAAAATACAGTTTATTAACGATAACTGTATTTGCCTTTTGTTTTATGTTAATTTTCTTAGGAATATCTGACAATATTTAGTACTGGATAACACAAAAATAGAATAAATCAGCATTTATGTTCAGCATTTGTGTGCAGCAGTGTGACATTAATGTGTGGAAATGGACATTTTATCAGTGTGTGATTGCTATTTTCAGGAAAATGCACTGGTAACAACTAAAATAAAGAAAACCAAAAATATAATTCAACAGAGGATGATGGCTGTGGTGAAACAAGCACTCAAATAATGGTGAGCAGTAATCTACTTTATTTAATTGATCTTTTATTAACTATTATCTTTATAGTTTATAATGCATAATAACTGCTATTGTATTTCAGAAACTAAGACCAGTGGGAGTGCTGGAGAAATCAAGTGTATAAGTCCTCTGTCGTCTCAGCCATGGAAGAGATCTTCAGACATGAAGAGATCGAGGAGTTAAATGAAGTCAAAGAGCTAAAAGAAGATCTACAATATTAGTGCCATTTCAGCATGAAAACAGAGAGAGAGCTGAGGCAGTGGAAAGGTAAAGAAATCTAGTTATAACAGCAATTATTCTCAATGCTTAACATAAGCTCTCAACATTTTGCTTGAGGACTCTCTGATTCTCTCTGATTGACTGGAAAGTGTGCATTAAAACAATGAATGCAGATAATTACAATCCGTTCAGTCACAATTCTAAATCAATGTGCAGCTTGTACTGTAGCACACACATACAGTCAGAGCGCTAGATCTAATGACCTGTAACCAAACAAACTCATGAAAATGAACTTAGTTTTACGCTTCCAGTCAAATTGTACTCCACAAACATTAAAGGGATAGTTCACCCAAAAATGCCATTTCTGTCATAAATTACTCACCCTCATGTCGTTCCAAACCCGTAATACCTTTGTTCTTCTTCAAAACACAAATTAAGATGTTTTTGATGAAATCTGAGAGCTTTCTGACTCCTCTCTATAGGCAGCAACGCAACTTACTCGTTTAAGTTCCAGAACACTAGGAAAGATGTTGTGAAAGTAATCCTTGTGACTCCAGTGGTTTAACCTCAATTTCTGATAGTTTTTGTTTGTTTGTTTTTTCCAGACTACATCAGAAATAGTATTTCCACATCTGAGATGAAGGCAGTCATAAGAACCAAGCAGAACGATGAGGATAAGCTCTTCAGAAAATGAAACCTGTCTGAATAATGCGGGAAGAAATGTGCATGATTGTGTGATTTGTAAATAAACACTAAATACATTTAGTGTAACTCTCAGCCTGTTATTTTAAGTTTAAAGAAAAGTAAAATAATTTATTGTTGCATTGCTGTTTGAGACATTCACTGTTGTTTTGTACCTTAATTCATTATATTGCAGATGTGTAAAATAAAACTTGTTATTCTGAATATTCTGGTTGCATTTCAGTGTTATTATACAGCATTTTATTAGTATTGCACTTCGGTAGTATTGAAGTTGTATTATATATTGTAGTACTACTTCAGCTGTATTGCAGTAATACTGCGGTTCTATTGCAGTTGTTTGTTAGTAATACTACAGCTCTACTGCAGTTTTATTTCAATAGTACTTCAGCTGTATTGCAGTAAAACGGCAATAATGCAGCTTTTTCGTGTCCAAAAAAATGAATTTTTCTACATGTAACAAAAACTGCAGTATTACTTTTTAAAAAACTGCAGTTTTTTTTTTTTGTAAGGGATGTGCTAGCTCTTTTGATTATTTCTTCCAGATCGGAAATGCCTGCATGAGATTGATCCACTAAGAGCCTCCAGCACATGTATTAATCTCTTTCACATGATTTTATATCAGCTATTTGTAGTTTCTGACTTTCTTAGAGAGATTCTTCATTTCATATTAATATGAATGCCAAGTGGTAGTCTGCTTAATTCCTTTTGCTCTCGCAGGGCACAGACATATACATTGTCGACATGTATGTCGTTGCCACATGGATACCAGCACAGTACAAAACTCACCCATGAATCCCAGCATGCATTGCGGCATGAATAAATTATGCCGCTGAATTGTCCACTTATTGTCTTTAATTCTTACTATGTGCTTTTCTTTTTTCTTTTTTTGTGTTCATTTTGCTTCCGGCTTCGCTACTGTTCGGACGCTCCTGCTTATTGCTCTGCGCTTCGCTCCATATTTATGCACTTTTCTCAGATTTCTCTAAGATTTTAACTTCAGCATATCAGCACAGTGCTCAAACAACACAGTTTTTAGAAAAGGAAGACTCTTTGCCTCCCACTGCCAGCAGTTTACATTCCAGAGACGGGAAAACACAGCTGCCTACATTCAAACAGACGGGAAAGAAAATGCCCCTTGTGGAATCTACTTGCTGCATGAACTGCCACAGACTTCTACAAAGGATTGCGGTTCTTGCTGGACCTCCAAAACAGGTGGAACACACAGCAGATCGGCATCACAGACCCCCGCGGCATACAGCCGGTGAGTCCTATGAATCTAGTGAATCTCAACAGTTTATACAAAGTGTAGAAGAACAAGCTGATCGACAGACTAATCGATGGCACAAACAGGGAGCGAGACCCAAAGGCACTCGAGACATCAGATTGTCACGAGTATCTCGTATTGCTGCGGTAGCATCCTCTACCCCAGATACGGCTATGACAAGACTTGTAAACACTGGTGTGATATCTGTTGGTAACTCTTGTTAGCTGTTTAGGCTTACTAGATTAAGAGTTTAAAGATATTAATAACGACACGACACACAAGAACTGTTCACACCGAGTGTGTTTCTTATTCTGCTCATCATGTTCTGTTCTCTGACTCCCAGGATACATGAATACAGGGCTCCACCTAGTGGTAAGAACCAACATACATCACATCTTCCTTTTTTTTTCTTTTCTTTTTTTCAAAGAACAAGCACTACAACAAACTTCTTTCAAACCCTTGGTTTTGCAACTTACTTTAAATTTTTGAACTCAACGTCACCAAACCAAATGACAGGTGTTAAACTCTCAAAAAATATTACTTTACTACAGTCCTTAGAACTTTAACATGAATAACGTTGTGGTGGCCTAACCACTCTGCCAGAACGTGTCACTTTTGCAGTCTCTTCTGTAACTACTTCAGGCGTTGAAGACAACAGTCCAGGTGTTGTTATTGGCAGTGACACTGGCATTGCAGACACCACATCTGGGACACAGTCATTTATCTCTGGATCAAATGAATCCTGAATCTGTGAATTCTGGAAACTTGTCTCTTTCGTCTTGAGCAGGTGTTTTCGATTTCTTCTGTAAATTTCTCCATCCTGCGTTCGAACCAGGTATGACCTTGGCTTTTCATGCTTTTCCACCACGACAGCTGGCTGCCAGTGACTATCAGCTCTCAATCTCACCTTTTCTCCTTTCTTCAGAGCAGGTAGGTCTCTTGAACCTCGATCATAGTAGAGCTTTTGCTTTAGCTGTCTGTCTTTTAAGCTTTTCTGAACCCCTTTATGCAGCTGTGGTTGTAACAATTTACTCGCTGTTGGCAATCTAGCTTTCAGTCTGCGGCCCATGAGCAGTTGTGCAGGAGACAACTTCACTTCTCCAAGTGGCGTATTCCTGTACTCAAGAAGAGCGATGTACGGGTCTCCATGACTTTCTTGCGCTTTCTTGAGAAGATTCTTAATGGTCTGTATAGCTCTTTCACTTTGACCGTTCGACTGAGGATATCTGGGGCTTGAAGTTGAGTGTCTGAACTCCCATTTATCCCTGAAGTTTTTAAATTGTGAACTCACAAACTGTGGTCCGTTATCTGAGACAACTTCGTCCGGAATTCCATGTCTTGCGAAAATCGACTTCAATGCCGTTATCACATGTTGGCTTGTTGTCTGTGTTAATTTTGCAATTTCAGGAAATTTCGAGAAGTAGTCCACACATAGCAGGTAGTCTGCTTGGTTGAAGTGAAAAAGGTCAACTCCAACCTTTGCCCATGATCTGTCTGGTAAGTCATGACTGACGAGAGGTTCTTTGGAGTTATTCCTTTTGAAGGTATTGCACACTGCACACTTTGACACCATATCTTCAATTTGTTTTCCCATTCCAAGCCAGAACAGTACATCTCTCGCTCTCTCTTTGCACTTCACCACTCCTAAATGAGCTTCATGAATTTTCTCCAGCATTTCTGCTTGCAGGCTTTGCGGCACTACCAGTCTTGTATTTTTGAACAACAGTCCTTCTGAGAGGGTCAGTTCTTCCTTGAAGGTCCAGTACTTCCTTATTTCAGGCGGCACACTTCTGATTTGTGTAGGCCATCCTGTTTTGACTACTGCCATCACCATCTGCAGTTCTTTATCTGCTACAGTAGCTTCCTTGACAGCTCTCAATTTTTCTTCAGACATGGGCAGACATTCTGACAATTGGTGTACTTCCAAGTCTCTGTCCAGTAGTTGTTCTGTTTCTTCCTCTAGGTAGGCTCTGCTAAGTGTATCTGCTATTTTCAACTCTTTTCCAGGTTTGTAGGTTACCTGCAAGTCATAGGGCTGGAGTTTCATCAACATCCTCTGCAGACGTGGTGGGGCTTTCTGAAGAGGCTTTTTGAACACCGTCTCCAGTGGCTTGTGGTCTGACTGTACTCTTACTGTCTTCCCATAAAGGTACTGCCTGAATTTTTCACATCCATACACGATGGCTAAAAGCTCTTTTTCAATCTGAGCATACCTTTTCTGACAGTCAGTCAGTGATCGCGAACCATATGCTACAGGATGCTCTTCCTGCAGGATAACAGCTCCCAAACCCTCCGAGCTAGCATCAACAGAAAGAGTCACGTCCTTGTTGACATCAAAGAATCTGAGAACTGGGGCATTGCTCAACTGTGACTTAAGTACCTCAAAACTCTTTTGCTGTGATTTTTCCCAGTGCCAATCCACTCCACTTTCCAGAAGTTTCCTCAGCGGCGCACTGGTCTCAGACAGGTTTGGAACAAACTTTGCGAGGTATTGAACCATGCCAAGAAACCTCATTAAGGCAGATTTGTCTTGTGGTTTGGGCATCTCCACAATTGCTTTGATCTTGTCTTGGTCTGGCTTCAGACCTTCTCCACTTAGTACATGCCCGATGTACTTTATTTCATCCATTCTGATCTTGCACTTTTCCCGATTTAATTTCAAATTGATACTTTTTACTCTTTCCAGAAGCTTCCTAAGCCTTGCATCATGCTGTTCCACATTTTCTCCCCATACAAGTATATCATCCATGATATTTACAACTCCTTCCAGGTCTTCAAGCCTTTGAGCTATGCACTTCTGGAAGACTTCTGGAGCTGAGGATACTCCAAAAGGTAACCTCTTGAAACAGTACCTTCCGAAAGGTGTATTGAACGTGCAAAGCTTGGAACTTTCTTCATCTAACTGGATTTGCCAAAATCCATGGTTAGCATCTAACACTGAGAAAACTTTTGCTTTTGGCATTTCACTCACAACTTCTTCAACTGTCTTGAGTGGAAAGTGTTCTCTTTTTATAGCTTTATTCAAGTCTTTTGGGTCAATGCAGATGCGAAGTTTGTTCGGCTTTACAACAGTCACCATACTATTGACCCAATCGGTTGGTTCTGTTTGTTTCTTGATGACTCCAAGTCTTTCCATTCTGTTAAGTTCTGTCTTTATTTTGTCTTTTAGTACTATTGGGACTTTTCTGGGTGGATGTATCACAGGTGCCACGGCTTGATCAATCTTGATGTGATGCACACCTGGTATGCACCCCAATCCGTTGAACACATCATCAAACTCCTTCAGTATGTCTGTGTTTTCTTCACAGTCTACTTTGTAGATTCTTTTGACAAGTCCTAACTCTGTGCACGCCGATCTTCCCAGGATGGCAGGCGAGTCTTTCTCGATAACTTGGAACTCGATCTCCGCTTCATTGTCTTTAAACTGGCAGATGAGTTTTGTTACACCCTTTGGTTCCATCTTGTGGCCAGAATACGAAACTAACATACAGTTTGACTTGCACAGTGACACTGAATTCCCTGCAACTCCTAGAAAGTCTTTGTACGAGAGTACGTTGCACTCTGCTCCTGTATCCAATTTAAAAGAAAGTGCTTTTTTGTTTACTTTTAGTGTTTCAATCCACTTGTCTGTCTTTAACGCCGTGGCATCATTTACTTTATTAACTTGCATCTCGACTTTGTTTCCAGTCTGCTTCTCTTCGATGGCACCCACGAACAGTTCTGTGTGATCCTCCTGTTCAATCTCATGAACGCTCTTCATAGAAAACCTTGTTTTGTCTTTCTGTTTTTGTGTTTTGCACATCCTGCCGAAGTGATTTTTTCTGCGACAGACCTTGCATATTTGTCCAAATGCAGGACACTTCCTCGGCTCATGGCTGTAACCGCATCTAGTACACTCTCCTTCTTTCTTCAACACTGCACTTGAAGAAGCATTCTTTTCGGCTGACTTCTTTGTAAGATGCATTTTATTAATTTTGCTTACTGTCACTTCAGTTTCCTCGTGGAGAGCTTTAATCTGGCTTTTTGTGACTTCACTTGCTCTGCAAATATCTATGGCTTTGTTCAGATCCAAATCCGGTTCTCTTAAGAGTCTAGCTCTGAATTGATCATTGTTCACACCACAAACTATGCGGTCTCGGATCAGTGACTCTGTCAACTGTGCGAATTCACATTCTTTAGCCTTATTTTTTAAATCAGTCACATATGCATCAATCAGTTCATTTGGTGCCTGTGCACGAGTGAAGAACAAGTGTCTTAGATATGTTAGATTTTTCCTTGGTTCACAGTAACGTCTGAACTTTTCTTTCAGTACCTCGTAATCATTAGCTCCCTCTTCTGTAAAATCCATGGTATTAAATACCTTCAGTGTTTCATCCCCAGCAACGTGAAGAAACGTAGCACACTTTATCTTGCCTGATTTCTCAGATGTTCCACTTGCCACGAGGTATAGCTCAAACTTCTGAATCCAAATTCTCCAATTCTCTGCAGTGTTTCCTTCGAAAATTAATTCGTTTGGTGGTTTTAGCTGATCCATTTTTATCTTCTGACACCATGTGATATCTGTTGGTAACTCTTGTTAGCTGTTTAGGCTTACTAGATTAAGAGTTTAAAGATATTAATAAAGACACGACACACAAGAACTGTTCACACCGAGTGTGTTTCTTATTCTGCTCATCATGTTCTGTTCTCTGACTCCCAGGATACATGAATACAGGGCACCACCTAGTGGTAAGAACCAGCATACATCACAACTGGCATTTTACAACCCCCTATACATCTTGAGAACCGATTCGAAGCATTAATGAATGTGGGTGAGGAATCCCCAAATGTGACAAAACATGGATCGAATCAGCCAGCAGCTAACGTCGCTACTAACAGGCGCACGAGGTCGAGCAGACAGCGGCACTCAGCTCAGAGCGCAGCCGAGCCCAGGACTCTGATAGTGGGCGACTCTATTATCAGAAACATCAGTAGCAGGACTACAACTACATGCTGCTTTCCTCAAGCAACCGTCTCTGATGTGAACAAGGAACTTCGGAACATTCTGATGAAGCACAAGACTGCAAATCGAATCATCATCCATGTGGGGAAGAACGATATTCGGAAAGAGCAGTCAGAACTGCTTAAGAAGGATTTCAGTGAACTCTTTGAAACAATTCAAAGACTTGAAGTTCAGTCGTTCATCAGTGGACCACTCCCAGCAAGGGGAACTAACATGTTTTCACGGCTGCTTGGGCTGAATACATGGCTACAAAGAACCTGCAGTACAAAAGGAGTCAACTTCATCGACAACTTCAATATTTTCTGGGGCCATAGACAACTGTTTAAACTGGACGGCTTCCACCCAAACAAACTTGGTGCGAGAGTGCTAAAGGACAATATCTATTTCTCCCTCCGTCATCCTTCAGTGGTGTGTGCCAATCCACTCGGCCTCAATGGCACACACACACCTGGACAGAATATGAGTGACCACAGGACTTCATGTCAGCCTCAGAGTCATCTTATGGTTGACACATCCCACAAGGACACTGATAACACCACGCAGCCAAAACAAACTTTCCTCACAGAGACTATCCCGGCTGAGCCCTGCCCACACAGCTCATCACAAACAGACTGTGACGTACTACATCAGCTCCAAGACTCAGCACCCAAGGACAACTATCTGGAAAACAGCCAGGGAAGCCAGGACAACATATCACAGCCACCGGAAACACCAGAGCCAGAGCCCCGCTCGCCAGACACACTATCCCTCTCTCCAGAATCTCCACTTCTAAGCTTCTCACAGAAAATGGAGGAACTGGTGTATGCTGGGACCAAACTCTCCCACTGCTCGCTGCAAGCCCCAGATATCAACTAAAAAACGGCGGGCCCCACAACCACCAAAGACTTCATGCCCAGCTCTCCCTCCTCCTCCTCCTGTGAGAGCTCTCCGACCACTGCCACAACGTCAGGGCCCAAACCCTCCTCCATCGGCTGTAGGTGAACCAAAAACAACTGATAACAGCTCTCAGTGATATGTGTCAGGTCCCCGCTATATTAGCAGCAACACTCACAAATGTTCACAGAACAAGCGGGAACCCAGTGTGCCTGTAGCTTTTATATTTCTGTTTTATCACGTGATAGAAAGTCTAAGGCCTTCTCAAGCCGCACGGCTGACCCATCTAATCGGCGGCCTGTAATGCGTCAATCTAAGATTGCTGTAGAGACAAAATGTAATTCCATCAAGTTAGCATTTTTAAACATTCGCTCACTAAAAAATAAATCATTTCTGATCAATGATTTTATAACCACAAACAACCTGGATTTTATGTTTCTAAATGAAACATGGCTTGAAGACAGCTGCAGTGCAACAGTCCTCAATGAAACAGCCCCTCCTAACTTTAACTTTACAAGTGTCTGCAGGACTGTTAGGAGAGGTGGAGGTGTAGCTGCTCTATTTAAAGATGTTTATCAATGCAAGCAAGTGTCATTTGGTCAGTATTTGTCCTTTGAATATCTAGGTATTGTGCTGAAAGGTGCTCCACGCATTCTGTTTATCATTATTTACAGGCCTCCAAAATACTCTCCAGCCTTTGTTGAAGAGTTCACAGAACTGTTATCAATGATTTCGAGTTTGACTGTTTTACTATTGCAGGGATTTTAATATTCACATAGATAATGCAGAAATCAAAACTGCAAAAGAAATTATTACTGTTTTAAACACTTTTGATCTGATCCAGCATGTGCATGAACCCACACACAGTCATGGACACACTCTAGATTTACTCATCAGTAAAGGTCTAAACATTTCATCCATTGTTGTTAAGGATGTAGCACTATCTGATCACTTCTGTATTTTCTTTGATATATTGATCTCTGTTACCACTGAATCTAGATCTGTCTCTGTCAGAAAGAGATGCATTAATGAGAAAACTAGTGCGCTATTTATGAAGGCTATATCTTTAACACCAAGCATTTCTGCAGACTCTGTTGATCTTCTCCTGGATTCTTTTAACTCAAAAGTTAAGAATGTTATTGATGATATTGCTCCGACAAGGGTCTGCAAGAAGAATGGCAGACAAAAATCACCATGGAGAAGATCAACAGCAGTTCAGAGTATGAAAAGACAATGCAGAAAAGCTGAGCGGATGTGGCGGAAGACAAAACTTGAAATTCACTATAGCATCTATAAAGACAGCCTTCATGCTTTCAATGTGGAACTAGCCACAGCTAGACAGAACTTCTTCTCAAACCTTATAAACAGTAACTTAAACAACTCTCGCACTCTTTTTGCTACTGTGGAGAGACTGACAAACCCCCCAAGTCAGATTCCCAGTGAAATGCTCTCCGACAGTAAATGCAATGAGTTTGCTTCCTTCTTTTCTGAGAAGATCAATAATATCAGAAAGGAGATTGGCATATCTACTTTTGCAGAGGTCACACAGATTCGACCGCAATTTCAAAAAGAAGTGACTATGTCTGTTTTTGAAGCAATTGATTGCAAAATTTGGAAAGAAATAGTACAGCACCTTAAATCATCAACCTGCTATCTTGACACACTTCCCACATCTTTTTTCAAAAGTGTGCTTAACTGTTTAGAAGCAGATCTCTTAGAAGTGGTGAACGCCTCACTTCTTTCTGGGACTTTTCCAAACTCCCTGAAAACTGCAGTTGTTAAGCCCCTTCTGAAAAAGCGCAATCTTGATAACACAATGTTGAACAACTATAGACCAATATCAAATCTTCCGTTCATAGGTAAGATTATTGAAAAGGTAGTTTTTAATCAGCTGAACAACCACTTAAACTTAAATGGATACCTGGACAATTTTCAATCTGGTTTCCGAGCACATCATAGCACAGAGACAGCACTCATTAAGATAATAAATGATATTCGCTTCAATTCTGATTCAGGCAAAATATCAGTGCTGGTACTACTAGATCTTAGTGCTGCGTTTGACACTGTTGATCATAACATACTTCTAGAGAGACTGGAAAACTGGATCGGGCTTTCTGGGATGGTACTCAAATGGTTCAAGTCAAGTCAAGTCAAGTTGAGCTTTATTGTCATTCCGCTACATGCGGGGGCATACAGTGGAACGAAATGTCGTGCCTCACAGGACCACGGTGCTACATAAATACAGGCATACAACAATGGAGTAAGACAATATAAACCTATACACAACTATCCTACTGATAGATTTTGACTATAAATATAAATATACTATCTATAAAAAAGTACCTATACAAACTAAAAAAATACAAACTATACAAACTATACGAATGCTTCAGATAAGTACTGTACATGTGCAAGGAGAAACATTGAGTTCAAGCAGCTGGCTGGGGAACAGTGCAGGATGATTTGTAGTGCATGAGCATGTAAACATACATATATTACTGAGTCTTTTGTGGGATTTGTGTACACACAGCAGTGTGTGTGAAAAGTGACTAGTGCGCATAGAGGAGGAGAGTATGTTACTACAGGTGGTTTGTACAGGCCCACTCACCTGTGTGTAGCACACTTCAATTGCACGTTACATGTTACAGGAGGTAGGGGTTTGTATGGGGGTTCAGAGAGGGCGGGTGATTTGAGTTCAGGGCTCTCACAGCCTGGGGAAAAAGCTGTTGAGCAGTCTGGCAGAGCGGGCTCTGATGCTCCGGCACCGCCTTCCTGATGGTAGGAGCTGGAAGAGACTGTGGGAGGGTGTGTGAGTCCTTCACGATACTATTGGCTTTGCTGGAGCATCGTGTGAGGAAAATATCCAGGATGGAGGGGAGAGGGGCACCGATGATCCTTGCAGCTGTGTTCACTGTCCGCTGGAGGGTCTTGCGGTCTGCTGCAGTACAGTTCCCGTACCAGACAGTGATGCAGCTGGTCAGCACACTCTCAATGGTGCCCCTGTAGAAAGTGGTGAGGATGGGTGGAGGGAGACTTGCTCTTTTCAGCCGGCGGAGGAAGTGTAGGCGCTGTTGTGCCTTCTTGGAGAGTGACATGGTGTTGGTGGACCAGGTGAGATCCTCTGTGATGTGCACCCCCAGGAATTTAGTGCTGCTGACTCTCTCCACAGGCGAGCTGTCGATGGTCAGTGGGGGTGATCACTGAGTTTCTCCTGAAGTCCATCACAACCTCCTTTGTCTTACTCACATTGAGGACAGGTTGTTAGTGCCACACCATTCAGCCAGCTGTGCCACTTCCTCTCTGTAGTGCGTTTCATCGTTGTTGCTGATGAGACCTACCACTGTTGTGTCATCAGCGAACTTGATGATGTGGTTGGAGCTGGACTTGGCAGTGCAGTCGTGGGTCAGCAGCGTGAAGAGCAGCGGGCTGAGCACACAGCCTTGTGGGGCACCTGTGCTCAGTGTGGTAGTGCTCGAGGTGTTGTGGCCGACACGGACTGACTGAGGTCTTCCGGTTAGAAAGTCCAGGATCCAATTGCAGAGGGAATTGTTAAGGCCCAGCAGGTTGAGTTTATTTATGAGCTGTTGTGGGATTATTGTGTTGAATGCTGAGCTGAAGTCAATGAACAGCATTCTAACGTAGAGTCTTTATTTTCTAGGTGGGTAAGAGCCAGGTGGAGAGTGGAGGAAATTGCATCGTCCGTAGAGCGGTTCGGACGGTATGCAAACTGGAGCGGATCGAGTGTGTTGGGAGGCTGGTTTTGATGTTGTGCATGACTAACCTCTCAAAGCACTTCATTATGATTGAGTCAGTGCTATGGGACGGTAGTCATTTAGACAGGACACAGGTGATTTCTTTGGTACCGGTATGATTGTTGTGGATTTGAGACATGTGGGGACGACTGCCTGGCTCAGTGAGGTGTTGAAGATATCTGTTAGGACATCTGTCAGCTGTGCAGCACAGTCTTTCAGTACACGGCCAGGTATGTTGTCGGGACCCGCAGCCTTGCGTGGGTTGATCCTAGATAGGGACTTCCTTACGTCGGCTGGAGACAGACAGAGCGCCTGGTCGTTGGGAGGTGTGGGCAGTTTTTGTGCAGGTGTGTCATTCTGCATTTCAAACCGTGAGTAAAAGTGGTTGAGTTCATACTTAGAAGGGAGAGGTTATTATGTGAGTATAGGAGAGCATAAGTCTAAGTGGACGTCCATGACATGCGGAGTCCCACAAGGCTCAATTCTTGCACCGCTCTTGTTTAGCCTGTATATGCTCCCACTAAGTCAAATAATGAGAAGGAACCAAATTGCCTATCACAGCTATGCTGATGATATGCAGATTTACCTAGCCTTATCTCCAAATGACTACAGCCCCATTGACTCCCTCTGCCAATGCATTGATGAAATAAACTGTTGGATGTCCCAGAACTTTCTTCAGTTAAATAAGGAGAAAACTGAAGTCATTGCATTTGGAAACAAAGATGAAGTTCTCAAGGTGAATGCATACCTTGACTCTAGGGGTCAATCAACTAAAAACCAAGTCAAAAATCTTGGGGTGTTTCTGGAGACAGACCTTAGTTTTAGTAGTCATGTCAAAGCAGTAACTAAATCAGCATACTATCATCTCAAAAACATTGCAAGAATTAGATGTTTTGTTTCCAGTCAAGACTTGGAGAAATTGGTTCATGCCTTTATCACCAGCAGGGTGGATTATTGTAATGGTCTCCTCACCGGCCTTCCAAAGAAGACCATTAGACAGCTGCAGCTCATCCAGAATACTGCTGCCAGGATTCTGACTAGAACCAGAAAATTTGAGCATATTACACCAGTCCTCAGGTCCTTACACTGGCTTCCAGTTACATTTAGGATTGATTTTAAAGTACTTCTACTCGTTTATAAATCTCTAAATGGCCTAGGACCTAAATACATTGGAGATATGCTCACTGAATATAAACCTAACAGACCACTCAGATCATTAGGATCGAGTCAGTTAGAAATACCAAGGGTTCACACAAAACAAGGGGAGTCTGCTTTTAGCTATTATGCTGGCCGCAGTTGGAACCAGCTTCCAGAAGAGATCAGATGTGCTAAAACATTAGCCACTTTTAAATCCAGACTCAAAACTCATCTGTTTAGCTGTGCATTTGTTGAATGAGCACTGTGCTACGTCCGAACTGATTGCACTATGTATAATCACTTTCTATTCTTAAATGTTTTAAATTCTTTTAAAATCAATTTTTAAATCACTTTGTTTTTATTGTTGTGATTTTTATTATTTTTAATAATGACTATTTCACTTCCTTTTATGTAAAGCACTTTGAATTACCATTGTGTATGAAATGTGCTATATAAATAAACTTGCCTTGCCTTGCCTTGTTGTGTTTTAGTAGCGTGTTTTGTGATGTTCAGAGTTGATCTGTTTATTTTATTTTGTTGATCGTCACCGTTGTTGAGATTCATACACTGATTCTTGATGTCTGTGTGTGTCTAATTGCTGCTGTAGTAGTAAAAGTTTTGAGCATAAGACATTTTTAAAAATTTTCAGTAGCAGTTTGTAGTCTCATTCAAGGTCATATAGCGATTGTAAACAACACACACACAAAAAAAGATATCCACACCATGTCTTTAAATATCAGCCTCTGAATGAGATCAGTGAATCAGGTCACTAGATAATGATTACATCATTATCAACAATCAATCAAAACCACATAATCACACATTTTTCTGGGTTTTCTTGCTATAACAAATGTGCTTTACAAACACAGTTACAGCAGCCAGAAAAGACTAAGATTAAAATTTGATGGTCAAGAGCCCAACTAAAGCAAACCCTGACCGCCACAATGGTGAGGTCAAACTAAACGTTTTCAATAAAACAACTAAACTTCTGTTAATTCTCAAATTATTTTTATAGACATATGACAGAAATAAAGTCAAATTGTAATGTGTGAAGCTGGTAATGCTGTTTGTGGAGTTGTTTAATCAGATCTTCAGAGATTTAATGATGTCTTGTATTTCAGTTGAGTTCATCTAAGGCTGTGGCTGAAGTCAGATGTAGTTCTTGTTTCTCTTTCATTCAGTGATTCTGCTTGTTAACAGCAGGTATTATCTATAAGGAGAGTAAATATTTAACTGAACTGTATTATTTTGCACAAGAGAGATCTGTTAGTTTAATGTAGTTTTGTGGGTCACCATTGTGGTGGAGAGTAGAGCCTGTGCTTCAGTCAATGATGAGCCACAAACACTGTACTTTTGTAAATTTACAGTCTTACTGGTAACCAAAATTGCCAGTAAGTTAGTGTAAATTTTACAGCCATTTTTTACAGTGCATCTTTAGATCCACAGCTAAGAGATAATTGCCATGTTCCTATGGCATATAATGAACACATGCGATTGCATTGTTCCAGCATTTTGACTTGGTTTAAGTAAGAGTTAGTGGATGTCATATTAATGGTTTGCTCTTCACAGTAACGGGCATAATGTGAACATGAAACCTGGTTTAACTCCCTGGGGTCTGAGGTGATTTTGGGGCCCTTGAGATGTTTTGACATGCCCTGATATTTGTGCTTATTTCAGCTACTTAAAACATACTATTGACCAACATGTAATTTTTTTTTGTATTCAGCACAAACTGTGCTACAGTAATATGTGACCAAGATGGATGTACATGTTTGCACTTTTTAGAAAAAAAAAATATTATGCGTGGTTAGTAAGTTTTGGGGGGGGGGGGAAATGTAGCTGAAATAAGGCCTTAAAACCCACACTAAATAGTTCTGAATAAGACTTTTGAGTAATCAGTCTTGTAGGCTAGAATATTTACTTCAAAATTATGTGAAAATCATTCTGCTTACTAGGCATGGGCCGGTATGAGATTCTGACGGTAAGATAATCTTAGATAAAAATATCACGGTATCACGGTATTGCGATTACAGCTCTAAAATGTTTTATTTTTAAATGTCTGGGTAAGAAACAACGTTTTTTTTCCACTGAACACAATATATTTTATTTTTAAGAAACATATAGAACATTTTGAAACAGTAAACATGTCAGGCTAAATAATTAAAATAAATAATTGAATTCTTGTTAATTAAATTAAGTGCAGTCACTTAAGTGAGCCTAAACTTATAGCACTGCTACAAGCACTTGTAGCACTGCTACAAGCTAAAGATAGAGGGACACTTTTCCAACTCTGACCCTCGACGCATGTGGCAGGGCATTCAGGCCATCAGTGACTACAAACCCACCCACTCCACCCCCGCAGCCACTGATGTCAACTTCCTGAACGAGCTAAATTACTTTTATGCTCGCTTTGAAAGAGACAACAGAGAAACTGCCACCAAGCTCAATCCCTCAGCTGACCACCCACCAATCATACTCTCCTCCACAGATGTCTGCAAGGCACTGAGCCGGATCAGCGCGCACAAGGCTGCTGGACCAGACAACATCCCTGGTCGTGTTCTCAGGGCATGTGCGGAGCAGCTCGCTGGGGTTTTTACAGACATTTTCAACCTGTCTCTTGCCCAAGCAGCCGTACCAACATGCTTTAAATGCACTTCCATTGTGCCAGTGCCAAAACACTCTAGTCCGAGGTGCCCTAATGACTACCGCCCTGTAGCACTCACACCCATCGTCATGAAGTGCTTTGAGCGGCTGGTCCTGGAACACCTAAAAGACTCTCTACCATCCACATTGGACTCACACCAGTTTGCCTACCGTAGCAATAGGAGCACAGAGGACGCAGTTTCCATGGCACTGCACTCTGTGCTCACTCACCTGGACAATAAGAACACTTATGCACGTATGCTGTTTGTTGACTTCAGCTCAGCATTCAACACTGTCATCCCAACCAAGTTAATAGCCAAACTTGGAGACCTGGGCATCAATACCTCAATGTGTAACTGGATTATGGACTTCCTGACCAACAGACCCCAGAATGTTTGATCAGGATTCACCTGCTCCACATCCATCACACTTAACACTGGTGTACCACAGGGCTGTGTGCTAAGCCCGTTTCTCTACTCCCTCTTCACCTCCGACTGCAAGCCTGTGTATGGATCTAATTCCATCGTCAAGTTTGCAGACGACACCACGGTGATTGGCCTCATCAGTAACAACGATGAGACTGCTTATAGGGAGGAGATCCAGCACCTGGCCACATGGTGCACTGAAAATAACCTGCTCCTCAACACCACCAAAACGAAGGAGCTCATCGTGGACTTCAGGAAGGAGTCAAGAGGCACACGACACCATCCACATCAATGGAATGGCTGTTGAGCGTGTCTCCAGTTTCAAGTTCCTGGGGATCCACATCTCGGCGGACATGTTGTGGAAAACCAACACCTCCAGCCTGGTCAAGAAGGCTCACCAGCGCCTCTTCTTTCTGAGGACACTGAGGAAGAATCAGCTCTCCTCTGCTATACTGGTGAACTTCTATCGCTGCGCAATAGAAAGCATCCTGACCAACTGTGTCACAGTATGGTATGGGAGCTGCTCTGTTGCGGAGCGCAAGGCACTGCAGCGGTGGTGAAAACTGCCCAGCGCATCACAGGACTCCACTACCTGCCATAGAACACATCCAGAGGAAACGCTGTCTGCATCGAGCTCGCAGCATCCTTAAGAACTCCTCTCACCCAGCCCACAGACTGTTTTCTCTCCTGCCCTCCGGCAGGCGTTTCAGGTGCCTCCGGACCAGGACCAGCAGACTAAAGAACAGTTTCTTCCCCAGAGCTGTCTCTTTACTGAACTCTAACCCCCGTTGATCCACTCCCTCATATATTATTAACTCTTCTCTCCTACCTCACATCTGCCTTATTTGCACTACTGAATGTAAATTTTTATTACAGTAACAACTGTTTACTTTTGTATCTTGCACTACCATACCTAAATTGGACTATGCTCATTTGCACTGCCGACTGTTGTTACATTATCAATGCTTACATTAACATTTTGCACCGTATGTCTAATTGTAATACGCAATCACTTCCACTGCACTTTTACACCTTGTTTATAGTAATAGTCATCTGTATATATATTATATTGATAGTACATATCACCTGTAAATTCTGCTTATAGTAATAGCCATCTGTATATTTATTCACTATACATATTCACCTGTAAATTCTGTATATTTATTCACTATACATATTCACCTGTAAATTTCTGTATATTTATTCACTATACATATTCACCTGTAAATTCTGTTTATATTAATAACCATCTTTCTATATATATTTATACATATATTCAGTACATATCCTTGTCCTGCACTTATTCAACCATTGTATATACTGCACTTGCTACTATTGCACTTCTGGTTAGACCTAAACTGCATTTCATTGCCCTGTACCTGTACTTGTGTAATGACAATAAAGTTGAATCTAATCTAATCTAAATCTAAACCTGTAAAAAATAAATAAATAAATAAATCCTTCTAAATGGAAAAAAAATAAAATAAAAATGCAGTCACTTAACCTAAACCTACAGCTCAATAATCAAAAACAAAACAATTTCTGTAAAAAAAAATAAAAATGCAGTCATTAAACCTGCAGCTCAACAAGGTTTTTGGAGATATGCTCACTTTCTACACATTCATCTTTCAGTCCAAGTTATGAGCGGTGAGGTACAAAGATGTGTGCACATACACATAAGGAGAGCGCGCGATTGTGTCTGTCTCTCTCTCACTCACTCTCTCACTCACTCTCTCACTCACTCACACACACACACACACACACACACACGCACACACACAAACAGTCTTTCTCTAAACAGTGGCAAAGACACCTGAGTGCCAGCAGTTTGTTTCTTAAATGACAAGGGTCTTGATCGAGGATGAAAGAGGGAGAAATGAAGACGACACAGATATATCGTTTGTGTACGACCTGGAAGTATTTATTTAGTGATCGGCGCCAAAACGTCATCTGTACGGAACATCGTTGTGTACGGAACATAACTGGCCTACGTTACCCAAGAAATTCCCATACGGCAGATTTCGCCTTTTTTGACGGAGAAAAAGTTCCAGGGATTCACCTCATGCGGCCATCATCCTACACACCGGTGACTCTCACTGACCGCTGTCCGGAGGAGTCGTCGTGTGACTCGTTACGCTCTTCACTGCTCACAACTGAGGGAGTCTGGCACTTTCCGTCTTTGACGACACGTAAAAAAAACTGTGCATACCGCAGGAACGGTATAACGGAAAATATTAGTGGTTTTGAAACCGTGAATTTTCCAAACCGTGGTATACCTTGAAACTGGTTATCGTCCCATGCCTACTGCTTACTCATTCACAGAAAACAATATATTGATTTAAAATTTTCAAGACATGTTTTGTGATCGACGGTCTATATGCGAGGGAGTGGCCTTGAATATTAAGTGAGTCTCACCTGAGAGACAAAGGGCCCTCCCCTAAAGGCCCATCAGTGTGACTGTGTGACTCAATCTCCTCACAATTATATTCCTTCCTAGAGAAAAATGATATCTGTGAGGAATTCCAGTCAGGATTTAGATCGTATCATAGTACTGAGACTGCTCTCATTAGAGTTACAAATGACCTGCTTCTATCATCTGATCGTGGTTGTATCTCTTTATTAGTTCTACTGGATCTTAGCGCTGCGTTCGACACTATCGACCACAACATTCTTTTGAATAGACTACAAAACTTTGCTGGCATTAGTGGAAGTGCCTTAGCATGGTTCAAATCGTACTTATCTGACCGCCATCAGTTCGTAGCAGTGAATGAAGAGGTATCATATCGATCACAAGTGCAGTATGGAGTACCTCAAGGCTCAGTACTAGGGCCGTTACTTTTCACGCTTTATATGTTACCCTTGGGAGATATTATCAGGAGACACGGTGTTAGCTTTCACTGTTATGCTGATGATACTCAGCTCTATATTTTTTCGCTGCCCGATGAAACACACCAAATTGAGAAACTAACGGAATGCATAGTCGATATAAAAAACTGGATGATGAGTAATTTTTTACTGCTAAATTCTGAAAAAAACAGAGGTGTTAATTATCGGACCTAAAAACCCCACATGTAATAACCTAGAACATTATCTAACACTTGACGGCTGCTCTGTCAATTCTTCTTCATCAGTCAGGAACCTAGGTGTGCTGTTTGATAGCAATCTTTCATTTGAAAGCCATGTTTCTAGCATCTGTAAAACTGCGTTTTTTCATCTCAAAAACATCTAAATTGCGACCTATGCTCTCAACGTCAAATGCAGAAATGTTAATTCATGCGTTTATGACCTCAAGGTTAGACTATTGTAATGCTTTATTAGGTGGTTGTTCTGCACGCTTGATCAACAAACTACAGTTGGTCCAAAATGCAGCAACTAGAGTCCTTACTAGAACCAGGAAATATGACCATATTAGCCCGGTTCTGTCAACACTGCACTGGCTCCCTATCAAGCATCGGATAGATTTTAAAATCTTGTTAATTACTTATAAAGCCCTGAATGGTTTAGCTCCTCAGTACTTGAGCGAGCTCTTATCACATTATAGTCCTCCACGTCCGCTGCGTTCTCAAAACTCCGGCCGTTTGATAATACCTAGAATATCAAAATCGACTGCGGGCAGCAGATCCTTTTCCTATTTAGCACCCAAACTCTGGAACAATCTACCTAACACTGTTCGGGAGGCAGACACACTCTGTCAGTTTAAATCTAGATTAAAGACCCATCTCTTTAGCCTGGCTTACACATAACACATTAATACGCTTCTATTATTCAAATCCGTTAAAGGATTGTTAGGCTGCATTAATTAGATCAACCGGAACCGGGAACACTCCCCATAACACACGATGTACTCGTTACATCGTAAGTTGAATGGCATCTACGCTAATATTTGTCTGTTTCTTTCCTAGTCTGTTTCTCAGTCCGTATCCGATCAGATGGTGGATCAGCACCAAGAGATGATGTCTACAGCCCTGATCGTCAGCGGAGACCAGGACACCCAGATGAGCCCCAGAGATATATCCCCAGTGAAGACCTCGATTAAAATAGAATAAAACTAAAAAATATGACAAAATAACTAAAAACATAATAAAATACCTAACTACATAATACTACTATTGTTAGAACTTGCAACAAAATTAAAATAGAAATATAAACTTTTAAACTGCGGCTTTCGTCTGGTCAGAGGAGAACTTACCCCCGACTGAGCCTGGTTTCTCCCAAGGTTTTTTTTTCTCCATTCTGTCACAGAGGGAGTTTTGGTTCCTTGCCGCTGTCGCCTCTGGCTTGCTCAGTTGGGGACACTTAATTTCTAGCAATTATCGCCGATTTGATTGCACAGATACTATTTAAACTAAACTGAGCTAGACAATGACATCTCTGAATTCAATAATGAAATGCCTTTAACTGAAAATTGAGTGTTTAATCTTATCATTATACATTACTGACACTCTATCCTCCAATTTGATACTGTTAAGTGCTTTGACACAATCTGTATTGTTAAAAGCGTTATATAAATAAAGGTGACTTGACTTGACTGTGACTCTGAGGCAGGTAAGAGAGAATGTGAGGAGATTGAAAAAAAGGTATAACACAGTATAATCAAAACATACATAATGAAGGTCAAAGACACATTATTGTGCACACTGATCTAACCACAGAGATGTGAACAGACTTTGAGTCATTCCTGCAGCAGATTCTGTTCAATAAGTGAAACAAGTAAATCATACCTGATATTTATGTTTATGCCATGGTCTGTCTGAATACTGGATTCTGATTGGCTGGCAGGTGTTGATTAAATCCGTTGAACTGCACAGGTACAGTAGTTCCAGGTCAATTTAATCACGTTCTATATTAATGCGCTTCCTATAAACATTGGTAACCATAGTAACATAGAGTTACAGCTGAATAGTAATACAGAGTGACACAGTTACAGTAAACATTTCCGATTTACTTAGCCAGGCTAAATGGATGATTTTCGCATGTCATTTAGCTTATACGGTCATTATGGCAATTTTGATAAATGGGCAGAGGCACAAGATGAACTGGACGAACTGGAGAATATAACATCAAACGAGAAATGTAAAGAAAAATGGTACAAGGAAATAACACCAGCAGAGCTGAAGCAGATTGAAGACGACAAGGTTGAGGTTAATACAAAAAAGACTACTAAATGGGCAATTACCACATTCAAAGACTTTTTGTATCAGAAGGAAAAAAATGATGCTGTTGAGACTTACTCGGCTTCTGAACTTAATGACACATTGCGAGAATTTTATGACTCTGTTCAGACTACTACCAGCCGCGAATACAGTGTTGCAAACCTGAAGTGTATCAGAGCGGGTATTAACCGTTACATCACAAAACACAACATCATACATGATAAAGACTTTAAATCAATTCTAAAGCGCTACAGGAAAAATGGAGAAGACACCAGTGTTCATCACCCTCATACCACTGAGTCCGACCTGGAGAAAATTAAAAATTCACCTGCGCTCTCCCTATTCACACCCATCGGGCTTGAACGGGAAGTTTGGTTTGACATACAGCTGTGTTTCGCACGGAGGGGGAAAGAAGGGAACCGCAACTTATCTTACCGCCGCCGGTCGCCTCTCTGACGCCGGACTGGAGAGCCGCCGGATCATGTCAGTGACAGGCCACCGATGCGAGGCTAGTTTGAGGTCATATTCTTTGTCGGAGAGGAGCGACGTTCTTACCTCTCGAGCCTCAACAAGCAAAGATCCATCCTCCTCCACGCCTAAACCTAAAATAACCCTACCCTTTACCATGTCTAATTTCACAATCAATGGAAGTGTGGAGTTCAATATCCATTAAGTATACTATAGCTACACTAATAAAAAAGTGTAGAATCAGCTAGGCTTTTTAATTTATTTATTTCTCGTTTTTATCTAATTAAATGCATTTCATTAAACGTAATGTAGCACTGCTTAATTTATTTGTCTTTATTTTCAATGGGGAGAACTGATGTATTTGAAGAACTATTGTTGCCTAATAACTATTTATTATAATTCATTCAAATAAATAAAATGTGTCCACCCAACCGTGTCTGAAATATATTCAGGAGCACATAACACTGCCTGCGGCTGTATAAAACACCTGAGCTTACACTAGTGCTGCTACATTACAGTATATTTCTCAGCAGAGACAGTAACACACGCATCTCTGTCTCCTCAACAGTTCATTCAAATAAATGTAATCTTACTGCACTACTTAATATATTAGTCTGCTCTGTCTTATTTAAAGCGAGTAGATTGCTGTATCTAACAAGTAACTTAATGTAGCTGACGAAAATAACCGTCATTTTTATCGTTCCGGTCAAATATTGCAGCGCAAATATTATTAACATCTTTAATATGTGAATGCTGGTAAATGACCATGACATAAACGAGATAATCAGCGGCTAGCTGTGCATTAAACGCTCTGAATCCGCTGCGCGTCAGGCGCTTCCTCTCGCATTCAGATCGTTTAATGCACAGCTAGCGCTGAGTATCCCTTATATACAAGTACTCCTCGCTGCAGACTGTAGCGCGGTGACGTCAGGTACCTACGTCAGGTATGTGTTTACCGTAAATACGCCGGTTCAATAATGCATCATTCACTTCCGGTACATTTACTTTCTTTTGTTTTCTTATAAATGTGCGTTTGTGTTGTGTTGACTTTTAATTGTAAGGATGCTTTGGTCTTAATCATAGACAGTGTCATTGCAAATGTGTGCGATTTCAAACATTTATGATATGCTTTATGATATGTGTTAGTATTCGACGTGACAGGGATTCTGCTGCTGGTCTTTAAAAGTCTTATTTCGCCTAAAATTAGCCTTTAAAGATGTATTAAAATAGAGCAGAAATACTTATATTAATAAAGTAATGAATTGCATGCATTGGAAAAAATAAAAATAAATACATACATACATACATACATACATACATACATATATATATATATATATGTGTGTGTGTGTGTGTGTATGTATGTATGTTTCTCATATTTGTCATCTTTTTCATTAACATTATCAAAAATTAATAGATACTGTAACAAATGTATTATTCATTGTTAGTTCATGTTAATTAATACATTAACTAGTGTTAACCAATGACACCTTATTGTAAAGTGTTACCTCTTAAATTTACCTTCATGTTCATAAGACTTTTTAGGGACATTATCAGTGAGACGAAATTCAGAGAAGAGGCCCACTTCATGTGTCTAGACAGATCGTTCTTTAACTCCTTAACATGTAGTGAATACTGTAAAAATTATTTGAGTGTCTGTCTCTCTTCTCATCTTTCTGTCTGTCTCATCTCAACTATCTGGGTTTTTTTTTCTTTTTTTTTCTTTTTCCTGATTGTAAAATAACTAAAAAGACTGTATTGCCCTCAACTGTAAAACTTTCAAATTGTTCCAGGCTATGCTTTCTCAAGCCAAGCCAACCTAAATTTTGACTTGACAAACTTTTTTAATTTAGTTGGTTAATGCTGATTATAAATTAAACCTCTTAGGTACTTTACAGACAAAGAAAACAACACTCTTTTTCTAACACCATCCTATAATATTTAAAAATACATTTAAAATATTTCCTTTTATGTCTCTTTTGCCTTTCCTCAAAATGATTTAATATTGTTTGTTCTTTTATGTAAATTAGGTGTCGTGAACTGGAGTGCATTTTCTGCACAATACAGACAGGAGTGACCCAGTGCATACGGTGCAGTGAGATACTGTATTTAAAAACTGCATATGTCAGGTATGTCAGGAATGACAGGAGGGGAGTCCTGTGTGGGTTTTATTCATTCAAAGAATTTGAGGGCTACTGCTCGGTGGATTGTTGATTGTTGATTGTGATGGAGGTGAATTTCAGAATGAGTAGATGCCATTTTTTTTTTCTCATGTGTCATGTTTATAGTCTATGGTCTTAATCTATATTTGTATATACAATTATATTTTCTGTTTTGTTCTTTGAAATAATAATAAATAAAAAAAAGATCACTGTTATCAGTTTGGTTTTTTGGAGGCACCATGCATAAAATAGGATGCAGACACTGAAAATATACTGTATGTAGTCAACTGCATTTAAAACTACTTTATTGGCTTAAATATTTCACATGCAGAATTGCCAAAACAAAAGAAAATGTCCAAAATTATACTAAATAAATAAATAAACAAGAACCATGACAGAGGACAGATTAAAATAAGAAAGGCAGCAGCTATTTGCACTAAGTGATAGCAGGATTTTCTGCTATTTAAACTACTTATTGCAAACAGTGGTAATTATCTGCACCTCAGTATTGTACTACAATATAAAACAGTATGCAATAATAACTTATTGAGTGTAAATTATAATTTTAATTCAAATTATTAAATGGATATCACCTTATTGGGACAATAAAGCCCTCCCTCAAAACTTTTTGATTATTTCCTTAATTTTTATTGAAAATAAATGCTTTTTTGATGTGATTTGAACTTTGAAAAGGGAGAAAAAACTTTGCTAAAAGGCGGATTCAAACCTGCGTCGATCGCGTCAAAATGTGAAATCCACGCGTTTTACCATCGCCACTAGAGCTGACGACTGAAGTTATCTTTTGTAATGTTGACTAGCCTAATAAGAAATATATAAGGCGCCATTAAAGGGTAGTATTACAATATACACAGTGAAGTAAAGTGCAACAGAATGTTAATAAATATACTACACACATATTACAGAATAAACTCTGTAATTCCGTATCATTTTACCTGAGATGAGACATGGTTAAAATCATGTATATGTGCTGTATTACATTTTTTATTTTTTTATTTTTTTTCCACCTTAGCATTCTTAATACTTTTACATTTTATTAGAGTATTCTGTTAAGTATGCGCATGCATTTTATGACGTGTTACGTCACGCACGACGATAAAACACCTACCGTCACCACGTAATGCAAATTACACACGCAATGCGCATGCGTGTCATAGATATGGAAGGCCGACGGGGCCAAAAGTCTTCAAACGGAACGCGTGAAATTTAACCGTGTCTACACGCTCAATTTGTCCGCCTTAACGCGGCAAATTTAAACGCGTTTCTTTTGTACGTATAGACACGCACATTTTGGCCGTGTTAAGGTGGCGATTTTTGCCGCGTTTATTTGGTGCGTGTAAAGAAGCACAGTTTGACCGCATTAAGACGACATATTTGAAAGTGTTTCTCAACGTGCACATTCTGGCCGTGTTAAGGTGGCAATTTTGAACTTAAGGCATTACAATCTATATTACCCTCATATTAATGCTTGCTTTAGTTTATGGTGTCATTAAGTAGGCTGAATAAATGTAATGAGATGTAAAGAGTTTTGTTGTTTATTTTATTTTTATAGGATACTCTCCCAGGTCCGTGTACCTTCTGGTCATTTTAACAGAAATTAAGCTAGATTTGCCTCTTTTTGTCATGGGTTAAAAATTGGAATATGCTTTAATATTAATTGTTTTATCCTTAAACATGTTTTGAATGTGTGAGCGGCTCTGAAACACCTTGTATGCATGTACATCCCTTCAGTTCATAATTCCAAAGTATAGCCTATAATTGGGACTTAAGACATTGCAGTAGAGTCGACTAATTATTACTGTGAAAACTTAAGTAGGCCTAAAGTTTTATTATAAATTATTAATAAAAATAAATATTAGTTATTTTTACGTGGGGTTTGGGTTTTCCCATGAAACACAAACTGTTATTATGTAGCCTAAGTCTTTTTTTACATAATAACAGTTAAAAGTGTTATATTTAATCTAAATGTGTAAATATAAAGCATTGTTTACTTTATCTATTACACAGTAAAAGAGTGCTGCTGCGCTCATAGTCTAATTACAACGTTTACTGTTAAATCCTGTTAGGTGCATGACAAGATTTATAGATCTGGGCCTGTACGAATTAAATTACGAAGAACCACTGATTGGAGATGATTTTACTTTTACTTCGCCTCATAAGCCTTCTGCATGCTATATTTTTTCAGCAGCTTTGAAAAAGCGGTGGGGGGACAGAATCGACTTTGGTGGTGGCATATCTCACCCACCCACAAATTACGCCTATGATTATTATTATTAATGTTATTATTAATTATAAAACTTTGCTTATGTTTTTACTGCAATAATTCCCCACATTGTCTTTTGAAGAACGCCTATTACTGCATTTTGAAGTCGCGCATGGATTCTATTTTCCACGCTTATACAGTGATGGACTTAAACCATCAGCTTTGAACCCGCAAGGGTAAACTGCACATCTGCATTTGGGTTTTATTCTCTGTAGTCCGATCAGGCAAACACAGCCCGTGGGAAATGGTTCTGTGAGTGGGCTGTGGGTTTGTTGTCTCTGCAGTATTAAAGCAGGCAAATCTGTCGAGCAAAAGGAATTTAAGTGGATATAATAAATATTTCCTAAAACTCATGTGGTCCTGTGTTGAAAATCTATGACGTTTCTTAAAAACTGTGTACAGGATTGCCGCTAGCAACTGAGGCTATGGCTAAAGTTAAGCAAAACAAGCAACATGCACTGATGTAGTATGACAAATCATGACACAAGACTGACATCACACACAACGTAGCAATGCATTATCCTCATGAACAAATATTACGTCTGACGTTTACATACGTATACGGCAGTGTACCATTACGACATTCTTCATGAACAAACTTGACGTCTGACGTTTGTAAACGTTGGGGTATACGTATACAAACGTCAGACGTAATATTTGTTCGTGAAGAATGTCGTAATGGTACACCGTCAGATACGTATGTAAACGCCAGACGAATATTTGTTCGTGAGGATAATGCATTGCTACGCTGTGTGATGTCAGTCTTATGTCATGATTTTTTTTTTCTCTCTTTAGTTTAACGGTCTTTCGCGGGTAGAAAAACCAACAGCTTATCATGGCTCTTAGAAATGTTTTAGCACACTGCCAAAGGACCTTTTCTGACTGCGTGCAGCTGGCTTCTTCTTCTAACCACACTGATGAAGATTTGAATGTTGTGAATGTGATAATAAGTATATCCAAAATATGCTGCGTTTAGCCTATATGAACGATGGCTGACTTGTTGCAACTTGAAATCAGATGATATGGAAAAAAATTTCGTCTTACAATAGCGATCAGTGGATGTTGAATGGATGGCTAATAAAACGTATGTAATGATGAATTTAATTCCATTATCTGTAAGTGAAAATTTAGGCCTATTTATAGTCCTAATTTATAGTCCTATATCCACTTTAGTTTGTCTGAATCACATGCACATTTAAGAAATTATTGCTTATAAATGATGCCCCAGGTGTCTCTTAGAAACATTATTTCCTACAGTAAAGAAGAAAATATGGTCAATGTATTTAGTGTATTGATGTTAATTTTTCGAACTGAGTAGGCCTACACTACATCAAAAAATAAACTATCATTTGTTATAAATAAATATAAACTTTTGTTCTATATTAGTACTAAAATTATAATAAATTATAATTAGACATATACATAAAAAAATATCTAAATATTAACACATATATAATTATAAAAAATGCAATAATAAGCAGCGGCCCTGCTAGATTGATCAAACTTGTTATATCCTCCGTGATCGACTGCAATGACAGAACATACAAAAAACGGGAGTTTAATCGTAATAAATATAATGCAAGAATAAGCTAAATAATATCAAAAATAAATGTAAATCAGTCCGATTATTCCTCTGGGAGCAATTTGTATTTTGAATCGTTTTAAAGCTTGTTGTTTTGTAGAACATTACAGTTATATATGATATGAGAACAGTAAGCCCTGTAGAAGGAGAGTAGCCTATAGCCTACGTGTTATTTAAAAAAAGTATAATTATATTTTCAGAATGACATATTTTTTTCTCAAACATAGTCAGTGGGGTAAAATGCCCCCAGGGAGCAATGGAAAATTACTGTAGTTATTCTGTTTTGTACATCAAATCCTGTTTTTCCATCAAATGCATTCTAACTAGTTGGTTGAATAAAAATATTTGGATTTTATATTTAAAAATTACCTCAAGCTAGCATCAGGTAGCTAGTTAGCAAGCAGTTAGCATCAGCTAACAAAATGTTTCAGATAGGCTATTATAATTTTGCAGTAAATATTTAAAGCAAATTGCTTTGTCAGACTGGGGGACATTTTACTTTTAATCTGCATTTAATCTAATAACATGACAACTCTGGACATTTTTCATACTTTTAACTGTTATTATGTAAAAAAACAAAAAAACAAAAACAAAAAAACTAATAGCAGTTTGTGTTTCATGGGAAAACCCAAATCCCATGTAAAATTACTAATATTTATTTTTATTAATAATTTATAATAAAACTTTAGGCCTACTTAAGTTTTCACGGTAATAATTAGTCTACTGCAATGTCTTAAGTCCCAATTATAGGCTATACTTTGGAATTATGAACTGAAGGGATGTACATGCATACAAGGTGTTTCAGAGCCGCTCACACATTCAAAACATGTTTAAGGATAAAACAATTAATATTAAAGCATATTCCAATTTTTAACCCATGACAAAAAGAGGCAAATCTAGCTTAATTTCTGTTAAAATGACCAGAAGGTACACGGACCTGGGAGAGTATCCTATAAAAATAAAATAAACAACAAAACTCTTTACATCTCATTACATTTATTCAGCCTACTTAATGACACCATGAACTAAAGCAAGCATTAATATGAGGGTAATATAGATTGTAATGCCTTAAGTTCAAAATTGCCACCTTAACACGGCCAAAATGTGCGTGTCTATACGTACAAAAGAAACGCGTTTAAATTTGCCGCGTTAACGCGGACAAATTGTGCGTGTAGACACGGTTAAATTTCACGCGTTCCGTTTGAAGACTTTTGGCCCCGTCGGCCTTCCATACATAGACATACCATACGTCACTCTGCGCATGCGCGGTAAACACATACCTGACGTAGGTACCTGACGTCACCGCGCTACAGTCTGCAGCGAGGGGTGTCTCCTTATATATCTATATGTTCTTATGCACTGAACGGGACTTTTATTTTGGTGTGGTGTTGTGACGTCACACGCCTGCGCTGTTGTGATTCGGCGGAAGAAAGGTTCGTGTTTAAATCGTTATACACAGTTTTTACAGGCGATGCAAATTAAATGATTATTGTTGACTGTAGCATGTAATGCTTTATCTAGCGCTAATGCGCGTTATTTTTGTGAGCACACGAGTAAATGCGCGCGTTATTTCTCTCTCTGTGTTGTGAATCAGTTCATCACAGAGAACCGAGTCAATTGAGTCAAAACGATTCAGTGTTCGGAGTCGCTCGAGTCACCAGACCAACTGAACAAAACACCGAAAAGCACGTTTTCACAAACCAGCCGTGAACATGCAGTCTGTCTGTTCAATATATTCTGCAGCTGTAGAGTGATTTATCTGTCTGTCCTCTCTCCAGCTGAGATAAAGATGATTGTTAAAGAAGAGACTGAAGACATCAGGATTGTAGAAGTGTTCAGTCTGAAGCATGAAGACACTGAGGAACAAACAGGTTAGTTTCACTCGGATCTCAAATCTCTCGATCCTTATGAAAAATGACTGATATTCCTGAAGAATCTGTAATTAAAGCGGTTTTATTAGTCATGGAGCCTCGTGTTTACAGACTTCTGCTGAACCTGAGATCATTACTGTCTTATTACTCATTAAATCATGTGAAAGTAGCATAAACTTAATTGTTACAGTATTTTGTATAACTTCCCTAACGTTAGTATTTGGTTCCAGTTTGGTTATTTTTTCAGATACTAACATAAATTCAATTCAATTCAAGTTTATTTGTATAGCGCTTTTTACCATACAATCATTGCAAAGCAGATTTACAGGAAATTAAGTTTCTACTATATATATATATATATATATATATGCACATTCATACTCATACGAACACACATACATACAGCAGAAACCCAATGTATTTAAGTTATGACAGACTTAACTTGGTAATGTGTTGTCTGAGGGTTGGCATCCTCCGTGGTCCTCTGAGGTGTTGCCATCATCTCTTCTCAGGGGTTTGGTCATCTCAGATCTTTTTAAGGGTTGGATCCAGACTGATGCTTCAGTAATTCCTAGTACATCCGTCTAGTTGCAAATTGTAATCCGAGAGATTCTGAGTACTGTTTTTTTGGACCAATAAGTAATATCTCGGTCTTATCCGAATTTAATAGGAAATTATTGGTCATCTTTTACATTTTTAACACAATCTATTAGCTTAGATATTTCAGAAGTTTCATCTGGTCTTGTTGAGATATATAGTTGAGTATAATCAGCATAACAATGATAGCTAATCCCGTATTTTCTAATAATATCACCAAGGGGCAACATGTATATTGAAAATAGCAGAGGACCTAGGACAGATCCTTGTGGCACTCCATACTTTACTGCTGATAGTTGAGATGACTCGTTTAAATAAACAAAGTGGTAGCGATCGGATAGGTAGGATCTAAACCATCTTAAAGCCTATCCTTGAATACCCGTATAGTTTTGTAATCGATCTATGAGTATGTCATGGTCTATAGTGTCAAACGCAGCACTAAGATCAAGTAAAACTAGCAATGAGGTGCAGCCTTGGTCTGACGCAAGAAGCAAGTCATTTGTAATTTTAACAAGTGCAGTTTCTGTGCTATGGTGAGGCCTGAAACCTGACTGAAATTCTTCATAGAGATCATTTTTTTGCAAGAAGCAGCACAATTGAGCAGACACAACTTTTTCTAAAATTTTAGACCTAAACGGCAGATTTGAAATGGGTCTGTAATTTGCCAGTTCACTAGAATCTAGTTGTGGTTTCTTAATAAGAGGCTTAATAACCGCCAGCTTGAATGGTTTTGGGACGTGACCTAAAGTTAATGATGAGTTAATAATATTGAGAAGCGGTTCTTCTGCTACAGGTAACAACTCTTTCAGTAGTTTAGTGGGTACAGGATCTAATAAACATGTTGGTGGTTTAGATGCAGTGATAAGTTTAGAACATTAGAGGAATGTTCTCTTTAGGTTATATTTTTGTAACCATTAAATAATGTTCCCAGAATGTTTCAGGGTGGTTATTTTTAAATAACTTTGCTATTAATTCATTTTTTTAATAAATCTGCCTTTATAAAATACATTACAGCCCAGAATGCTATTTTACTATGTGCTATAGCAATTTGCTTTATTTTGTTTGTTTGTTCATTTTTATCTTTGTCTAAGTAGTAATATACTTTGTATATATACTTTGTTTCCTCAGATTTAGCCGATCATATCACACAGTGAAATAACTTAAATAAATAATAAATAAATAAATTCAACTGAAATAAATTAAAATGAGAAAAGCAGAACACTGCTGGTTTGTCCTGAACGTCGGTGTCCAGCAGAGGGCAGCAGATTCCTTCTTAAATGTGAAGCCCCTCCCGATTCTGTTCTCTGTTATCACCTAAAGTTTATTATAGATGCAGATTATTAAACGAGGGGCACCGTGTCTGTCCGACCATCTTTATAGAAAGACAAGGTGCCAAACAACACCACTGTGCTTCAGTCTAAAGTGAAATGCACTTGTGTTTTGCTGTGAGGGGACAACATTATAGTGGCTCTGAAGAAGTGAACACAAGTGTTAGTTAAAGGAAAATGCCACCGTTTTTCAATATTCCAATATTTTCTTCCCTCAACTTGGACGAGTTGATACGTACCTCTCCCGTCTCAGTGCGTGCACTTAATCGCTGTAGCGCCACTATGCTAGCGTTTAGCTTAGCCCCATTCATTCCTTAGGATCCAAACAGGGATGAATTTAGAAACTACCAAACACTTCCATGTTTTCCCTATTTAAAGACAGCGAAATATAAAACGTGGCGATTTTCTAAGCGGATAAAAATGATGACTATATTGTATGGCGGAAGAGCACTTCGACCTCGGCGCAGTAATATCATCACTCCTGAAAACTCCAGCAGTGATATTACTGCGCCGAGGTCGAAGCGCTCTTCCGCCATACATTATAGTTAGGGCTGTGTGATATGACGATATATATCGGATGGACGAAATAAAAAGTCTATCGTTTCATATTATGTTCTATCGTTTATTTCGTGGTGTCGCAAAATACATTGTTTACGGTAATACTTTTGAATCATTTGGATGACTGAGATCTTTACACACCACCACGGGACGTGAAGCGGAGACAGAACCAGAACTAAACGAGGGACTGCATCTGTAGCATGGGCACGCGTTTTTAAGCACTGCCGTTTTAAAACAAACGATTTTAAGCCGTTGAAACACAAACAACAGAGCTATATGCGTGCGCCTTTCTTTTTTTTAGGCTTGTATTAGTTTGATATTAACATTGGTGACAAGGATTATGAAAATGCTATGGTATCAAAGATTTTAATATCATAACCTTTTTAAAAGGTTATAATACTTACACAAGGCACTGTATATATATTAGGGAAGGGAAGATTCCCCGATTCGCTCGGTGCATCGGTTTAAAAAGTGTGCATCGGATACAAGTTGGCATTTGTATCGCGATGCATCGTTTCTAACACATGTGCATCGGTAAAAAGCGATTTATTCATATATATATATAATGACTATTGGATGTGCTACACTTTTATTACTTAGAAAGTGACCAATAATCTGTGACCAATATTTTATATGTAGATTGATTTCTCCTCTCGAAACTGTTTCTCAAGCGTTCTCTCATCACCGCTGCGCGTGAATATGACGAATCACAACAACACTGCGGAGACCTGAGGAAGAACTGGGATTAAAGTCCAAAACCTGACTTGAAATAACATAAATCAGTCGGGGCTAAAGCGGTTATAAACGACAAATTATATTCACACAATCTCACTAATTTGTGCACGCTTATTCTTAAGCAGCCCTTAATGTCGATCATGGATCAAATCGATCCACCGTGACAAACAGCCAATATATCTGTGCTGTTTAATGCATTTGAGACGTTGTGTTTTCCTCAGTGCATAACTGACATGACATGACTATATTTTTCATCTGTAAATGTTAGAAAGTCATGTAGATATATCCATTTTGCTGTCAGGAGTGGGCTTACACGAGTGGACAAGGACTTCTACATCAAATATGCATTTTGCTGAAATATTCGTTGTTGGACATTAAATGTGCTATTTACAGAATTTTAAACCTAGGTATATTTTTATGATAGCATAGCAGTAGTAACTGTAAAGGTACTATTGTAATGGGTAAATAAGCTAATACAGTCATAATTACTAAGCCCAGATGAGTTAATGTGTGTTTGTTATAGCAGTTAAAATGTAGTTTTAATTTAGTGATTTTAACTTTGTTTAGTGATTGCTAATGCTTTAAAGAGCAGTGTTAGATTGTAATGTTCTAATGCTATCTGTTCTAACTATAAAAGGTACAGCTGTTATAAAACCAGAGAGAAAGGCTGCATGGGTATAATAGTGTGTGAGAGAGTCAGTGGTGATATCATTGCGTTCCTGTTGGTCAGTGTTAGAGGAGCTCAGCTTAGCCGGACCGTTTATAACTACAGAAGAGTCAAGCTTTAAATAGGAAAACTATCGAAACTCTTTGGTCATTTTTGAGCGAGATGCTAATGGTCTAATCCGATTCAATGATACTAAGCCGATTCTAGTCGATCATCGATTCTAAGCTAAGCTAAGCTAAAAGTGCTCCTAGCAGACCCGGAGATCGGCTGAATGGATTCAAAAATGGTCAAACTCAACTGTTTAACTCTAGGGGAGCTGTAAAATGAGCCTATTTCCAAAAAAAGTGGAGTGTTCCTTTAACAGCTGAGCCCAAGCCTCCGTTACTAATTCCAAAACATCACTTTAGAGCTAGTAACGAAAGAACGTTGAGTTTCCTCATTGAAAACTTATTGTATTACTGTAGTAAAAGCTTGTATTATGAGAGAGAGATGGACTGAGCGACTGATACAGCATCTCCTACAGACTATAAAACATAAGTCTGAATGTCCACTGAGGAAAGTGTTATCTCATCGTCAATATCCTTTCATCCGTTAAGCGTGATTTGTGATGACAGCACTGTTCATTTGTTAGCCACGTCGTTGTTGAAAATAAAAATAACTTCTGCTCTCAAAAGCGTTTATTTTTCAAAGTAAAAGTCTTTACTGCAGCGCTGACTCATAAAAACAGTCTCTTGTCGCCATCTAATGGCGGAACAATGTAACTAAAATCACGAACACGCACCATCGGTACTAAACACTATTATTAAATACTATTATTATTTATATAAAATATTTATTGAATAATCATATTTACTGTAATAACATCATAAAAGTTGCTAGGCAGTTCAGCCAACCGTACAAAGACAGCGCGATATACAGCATTAAATAAACATGATAATATTTTGCCAAAACTATTTTCTCTGGAACAAATAAGTTTAATGAGACCAAAGACTGGCCGTTAGATTTACCCAACATGAATTATACCTCGTGTTTAACAACTATAGAGACATCAGAGCCAGCGGTAGATTCCAGAAGATCTGGCCGCGGTGAGGTGCTCTCTGCGGGTGAAATGAGCTCTGAACGGCAAATACGGCAAATACGGCAACTTCGGCAAGCGGAGTGATACAAACGGTGAAGAGGACGAGGAGCTCTGTTGGACTCCAATAACGCATACCTATCAGCCAATCAGATTCCAGAAACAGAAAGAACTGTTGTATAAATATATATATCAACAGGTTTACCACAAATAACGTAGTTGAACTACAGTTGTAGCACAGGAGTTACAACCTGGACGCGAGCAAAAGGTAAAACTGCACACCAACGCACATCTCAAGGTAATCAATCCTCAGTCACACAGCCTGTGAGAAGAAATCAATGCTATTACATATACTATTACTATATACTAACAGTGAGAATTAACCTGCACTAGTCTATAGATGTGCGTGGCTCCTGCAAACCATTCGTGCAACCGCTGCGTGTGCGCGGCGTTTCGATCAATGCTGAACCGTGCATTTGGGTTTCTTTGCAATACATTAGTTACCGCTATAAATGCTGTTTACTTTTAAGATGGTATACAAAGTTCTTAACATTCCACACATACAGTGTTATTCAGTAGGCCGCAATGTAAATCTGTTATTCAAAGTTTAATTTAAACATTAAAATAAACAAACGGGGGCGTTTAATATTGTGGTTACTATTGGTTACTATGTTTTTATGTGTGTACACCCCCTACCTTCAACATGGCTGTTTCTCATAGCTACAGACACACACAGCTGCAGAGAACAGACACCTCGTATGGAGAGGACAAAATGTAGATATGCATATCAGTATTGTAACGTAAAAGTCGTTCTAGCATACAGTGCATTGTGTCATGTGACTGAGAATTCACCTAGATGCTCTTTAGATGTGTGCAGGAATCCTTCAAGGATGGTCCACTGCTTGATTTGTCATGAGCCCCAGAGCAACATTGAACACCATTTAAGAAATAGGTGCTTACGGGATGCGGAGGATGGCTGTATCCAGGAAGAAGTCTCGAGGGCCAAGGAGGCACAAGAGAAGTGGACAAGAGAGGGGAGGATTATGAATTTTTCTGAGGTCAGGAAACTGGTCAAGGACGACCCGTCTTGTGACTCCTTGGCAGAGTACTTCCAGGCAAAGGGATTCCTCATCAAAGAGGAGCGTGACAGGTAGGGAGGTCTGTGCATGGAGAGGGAACTAGGCATGATGGGTGTAATATACTGTACAAGGGTGTGTTGGTCATACCACAGTAATGGTCCCTTCGTCTCCTAGTGCTGCCATCCAGGAGTCTGAAATTCTGGCTCTCACAGAGGAGGACATGGGAGAGGTGTCCAGCCGCCTCCGCCAACATAAAGGGGTCCCTGCAAAGACCAAGACAGTCTTCCGTAGCTTCTGCCTCGCCACAATGATGTGGGTCCATCACCTGGGTCCTACGAGCATTAAAGAGTTCAAGGTGAGCTCACCGCTGACATACTTTAGACGTGTTCAAACACCGATACATTAGGTCTTGTGAGGTGGAGGAATAAGTGTGAACTTTATAATTTTTGTCTGAATGTTCACACAGGTCCAGGAATGGAACGACAGGGTGACGGAGGGAGACAGAGTCATTATAAATCTGTCAAAAGGAAGCATAAAGTTGAACCAAAAAGAAGAACATGTAAGATGATCCTCTACACGTGACACTATTAGTTCATTAACAGTCTTTGTCACAGCTAACACTTGTAAACTATGCACAAATCTTTGCTGTAGTGGTTGGACTGCTACTTCCAAGTACATCCGGCCAGATTATTTAAAGGCTCAACCTCCGGAGGGAGACGACGGGGACCGGTTCTTCCTGGGAGCTTCAGGACTTCCTCTTTGTAACCCAACAGCTGATGTGCAGCGACTACGAGAAAAGCAAGTATTCTAGTCAGTGGTTCATGCGGTTGAGTTTCATGACAGACACCTTACCTTCATTTCTCCCTCCGATGCATGCCAACAGGTATATCAAGAGGCTGCAGGAGGCACCTACGCCACCAGCAGAGCCACAGGCAGGAATGGTGGTCAGTCCGCCCCGGTCAGCTGCTGAGGAGGAGCCACCACAGATGCTGGAGAGGTACAGAACGACTTCACCTCGTTAAGGTGACCCTCATGAGGAGGGTTGGTAATTGTAAGAAATGATCTACTCATCATTCAGATTCCTATTCAGCCTAATGATTCAGATTTAATTTTTTGTTTCGTTTAGAAAATAGAAAGGAAAGTCATGTACACTTTTTGTTGATTTTATTCATCACTGACAACAGATTATAAGATCCATATCATCAACAAATTCAACACCATTTACAGTATGTAAAATTGATAATTTTTTTCCAAATACAAAGCAACAACTAACCTTTCTAACTCATGAATATTTTAGTGTATTTTTGTAATCACAGAAGGGCTGCATCACAGATGCATTGGCCACACGGCACACCAATCATTATTGGACCTGAAACTTATTGACTTTCAGATGGTTTTGGAATTATTAAAAGAGAGAGAGAGAAAAAAGAGCCATTTGTCAACCCAACTCATAAAGGCACCGTGCTCTAAATTAAGTAAAATATTATCATCATTATTATAATTTTTTTTTTTTTTTTTTACAGGACATCTCCACCTACCCCAGCGGTGCCGCTCCCAACTCCTAGGTTTTGGGGAGCTTTTGAAGACCTGTTTCCCGTTACCCTTCACGGGACGCCTCCCACAAAGCCGCAGGTGGCAGAGGCAGGATTACCACTACTGGAGGAGGCTTCAGTACAAGCTGCGTGTTCAGTACACTCTTGGTAAGAGCTTACAATAATGCCAGTCACTTTACAGTCAACGTTTTGTAAAGTGTGTTTGGTTAAAACTCACCCCGAGGCCTTTCCCCCTCAGAGCAGTCCACTGACAGGACTGGCCAAAAACCCCGAGCGTCTCGTGTCCAGCGTGCCATGGCCAAGGAGACCACGTGGACCAACAATGTGCCGTCTGTGGACAGTGTTCTGCTGGCGTGGGTGCCCTGCCAGGAACCGTCCCCTGTCGCAAATGACCCTCTCCTCATTGCTTCTGTGGTCCATCAGAAGTGGAAAGGTCTGGCCATTAAGCACTTCGAGGGGAAAGGCAAAGGTGTGACTTCCCATATTTGTAATTGTTTAGAGGAACAGGGAGAGGGAAGCTGTTTGCTCAAAAGCATGTTCATTTACCTTTGTGCAGGAGTCATTGCCACCATGAAGTTCCAGAAGAACCAGGTCGTGTGTGACTACCACGGTGAAGAAGTCTCCAAGCAGGAAGGGGAGCGGAGGCTGGAGACCCTCGCTGGGGAACCGTCATACCTGTTTTTCTTCAAGGGCAAGGGTGGTGAGCCTCTCCGCATCGATGCACAGAAGTTCCCCTGTGACTGCCACCCTGACAAAGAAACGTTTGGGAGGAGGATGAATCATTCCCGAAGGAGAAATAATGTGTGGCCCCGGAGAGTTTCCTTGAACTGTCCTGAAGGACCCAGAGAATGTGTTCTGTTCTGTGCTCTACGAGACATTGCTGTCAGTGAGGAACTGCTGTGGGACTACTGCGTCTGTAGAGCATCTTTCAGAGGGAAAGGGAGAGGTCTTCCATGGCTTGATGACTGATGTGGTCTTGTGTGTATATATATATATATATATATATATATATATATATATATATATATATATAAAAACCTGCTTTTTATGTGTTCATTTAAATATTGTACCAAAATTATGACACAAATTTCATGGTTATCCAGTTAAAAATAAAAATTATATTATGTATTTTGTGTTAGTGTGTGTGCTTCATTGCTGTACTCCTAAAGGGGTCATCGGGTGCGACATGCACTTTCACAAGTTGTCTGAACATAAACGTGTGTTAGCAGTGTGTGTACACCAGTGGTTCTCAGGTCCAACCCTGGGACCCCTGCTCTGCACATTTAACATGTCTCCCTTACTTAACACACCTGATTGAGATCATCAGCTCGTTAGAAGAGAGATCCATGAACTGAACTAACGAGCTGATGATCTCAATCAGGTGTGTTAAGGGAGACATGCAGAATGTGCAGAGCAGGGGTCCCAGGACTGGACCTGAGAACCACTGGTGTACACAACCACCCTATAATGATAACAGAGATTCAAGTTCTCCGTCACTACGATGGATTTCCGTCAATTGCAGGGTTCCCGCCTGTCCTTAATGTCTTAAATTTACTTTTCATAATTCTAAGGCTGTAAATAGGCTTACATTTCAAGAAAGACGAGGTGTATTGAGCCTGCTGTGATCAGAGCCTGGAGTGGAGTGAAGCACGTTCCTCTCTCTCCGCTCTGGATCCACTCCGGGTTTTGTGTTCCCACTCACAGAAAAACTGCTCCGTGTTCACTCCATTAGTTATCAGGGAAGAGAAACATGTAGTGCGTTGTTGTTCTGCCGGCACACCAAAGACGTCTGCAGCTTCTCACTGACACAGTAACGCCGCTCGCATCATTCACAGCCGGGTTATTATCAGAGAACAGAGCAGAATTCAGCGGCTATTACCGTAATAATCATTCTACAGATTCCCGCAGGTTCCGTTGGAATATATCACATCTGCACCTGCTTCTGAGTCTTGAACTCACTCGTGCTCTCATCTGTGCACAGATCACGAGGAGAGTGACAGCTTTGAATAATTATTAAGGGAGTTTGCAAATGTAATATTGATTTAATACAACAGATCAATAAACAAGTACTGCATGATTTTGCTCTATGTCATCAATGAAAATAGTTCCAAATAAAGTAACAGCTGAGCCGCTGTGCATCTCTAAAAGCAAACACAGCGGTGTTTCATTCATGAATGAAAGTGTTTTTGAACGAATCTAGTGAGTCAGTGATTCATGAAGACCGTCACTCGCTTCATTCCTGAATGAATCATCCGTTCAAACGAATCAACTGAATGAATGACTCAGTGATAAAATCAATGACTTGCCGCCACCTGCTGGCGGTTTCAGATTCACTTTTAGCGTTTGATTTCAGTCATTTAAATTATTTAATATTTCTGTATTCAAAATGTTATATTTAAAACATTAATCTCCATATGAATCTATGAATTGAATTGCACTCATGCCAAGTCTGAGCCTCATTAAACATCTGAAAATTTACCTACAAGCCACTTTTGTGTTCTTCTGTGCCACCTACAAATATTTTTTTTTATTAATACTAATTTCATATGATTGGTAACTTATTTGTCTTATTCTACTTCTTATTGTATTGTTTTAAATAGAAATTTTAAAAAGCTTATAAACACATTTTTTGAATTTGACATAGACGAAAATGATGCCATTGCAAAGGTAAAAGGAAAATACGCCTGTAAGTCACTTTAAGGAGTCAAATGTCACCTCGTATTAGGAAGGCTCATTTTTTAATCAGAATTTTTGATTATTGATCAGAAAGTGCTCCTAAATATTTTAAATTGGGCGGACAAGCGCTCCTAAAAAGAAAAGTAAGCACAGAGCCATGTGTAACATGAGGTCTTAAAGAGACAGCAGCCTAAATAAACCTGCTGCTGTCTGTCATTATACAGTGAAGACTATCCAGTGTTATTTTACAGCTGAATAGATTATAATTAGACCTAACTGAAAAATATGAAGTACTGATAATTTAATTTGTATCTTGTTTTTGTTTGTACTATTGATTGTCATTAATTTATTTGTTCTTACTTTATTATTTACTATTTACTTGTCTTTTTTAGTTAAAATAAATTTGATTCTGAGTGCAGGTGATTGTTGGGTGGGCAGGGGGCGTGGTCTATGAGAGATAGTCCTGCCCCCACAGCTGGAAGAAATCCTGGAGGAAACACTGCATACATTTAATACAATCAGAAAAATGCACTTGCAAAGGTAAAAAGAAAATCACCTGTAAATCACTTTGAGTCAAATGTCACCTCGTATTAAGAAGACTCATTTTTGATGCAAGTTTTTTTTATTATTGATTAGAAGGTGCTCCTAATTTTTATTTTATTTTTAAATTAGGAGGACAAGCGCTCCAAATTACAAGAAGACAAACACAGCTCTTAAACGGGGTGTGTGACGGGTACGGCTGTGGAGGGGTTTGGCCGAGAAAACATTTTCAGTCGAAAGATTTTTTTTGCTTTAACCTCTGCATATAACGACACATTATCATTTAAAGTATTAACGTTAGTATGACATGAATACTCCTTTTTACAGAAGATCATGTGGCAGAAGATTTTCAATCCCAAAACCTCTGGACCATGAGAGGGAAAACACAGACACACACACACACACACACATGAATATTAACAGGTTTAATAAAACAATATTAATTGTTGACTTACTGACAGAGACATGGGCTTACAAAAATTTAGCCTACTCACCAGCTTTATTACAAAAACCTAACAGTAGATACAAAAGCGTGGTTTGCATGAAATTTATTTACTTTATGATACATCTGAGAAAAGTTGTTCATTGTTGTGAATACTAATTTCAAGTAGAGAACACACACCCAGAGCAGTAGTCAGCCATTGTTACTGTGCGGCCCGTGTGGGTAACGTGCCTTGCTCAAGGGCCCCTCAGGCCCCGTTTACACTGGTGCGGTTCTGTTCATTCACTCATCTACATTTCCTGCCAGTATTGAGACTCGAACCCATGACCTTCAGGTTACAACTCTCTAAACATTAGGTCACAACTAGATCATTAAATTAGCCAGAATGTCTCATAACGTCAAATGTTGTTTAAAGAAAAGGTACAAAAATGAAATCCTCCTTTTTAAGTACTTTTCAATAAATCTGTCTTTTTCTTTTCTTTAACCCCAGATGCAGCAAGCATCCAGCTGATTACTTCAGATTTGGAGGACTGCTCTTGAATCATGGACCTTTATTTGTATGTTTTGATTTTACTTATTATTACACTTGTGTAGCTAGTATTCAGGATTAAAATACAATGTAATTCTTGTCCACATATATTATCAGAGCTATATGGAGTCCAAAAGGGTCAGTCAAATATGGAGAAAAAACACTATAAACCTGATTGGGAAAATACAAGCTAAAATACAGTTCCCTCCACAATCTTTTTCAAAGAAAAAATCATGATACTATAACCCTAACTTTTCAATTGCTCCTCAAGAATTCCTCCTCAGGAATTTGTTTACATAAATTTACATCTGAATAATGAAACGGCTTTAAGCATGGAGTACACTACACGACTTCTGAACAGATTTTTAAAACACCAGGCATCACACTTACTGGCTTTGTAAATAATGACAAAGGAAAGCTGGGCATCATATACTTAATTCTGGAATACACTACACGATTTTTGCCCTGATTTTCCGCCAATTTACAGTCAGGAGAAGTTGACACTAGTTGCTGAAAGTCAGAGCCAGTCTGCAGATTTGAGATGACAGATTCCACAGAAAATCACAGAGTATGATAGTCACAGAAGCTTCAGACTCTGATTCTATCCAGTCGGAGGATATCAAACGTTTGATATTTTCAGCCGATTTTAGAATGCATATTGTTTTCATTTGTCATGCGTCTCCTAGCAACAAGGCTCATGTTTCTGAGTGAGTTTGTTGTGATCGGAACAACTTTAAAGTCTGGTAGTGTGTGATCCTCAGTCATGTAGTGTATGATGCCCAGTTTTCCTTTATCGCTATTTACAAAGTCAGTATATGTATGATGCCTAGTGTTTTAAAAATCTGTTCAGATTTTAAAAGTCATGTAGTGTATTCCAGCCTTTAGAATTAACAGTCATTTGAAACAGGGGCAATCTTGTAGATGTTTTGTATTTCTTCTTATGAGAATATTTAATTCAGCTTCTGATCAAACTGTTCTGTTAATTGGTACAGTATTGTAAATGTTGAAATGTATTTGAAATGTATTTCCTTTAAAATTTGTCCTGTTTTTCTTCAAAAACGGAATGATTACATTTTCAGTTTTGTACAGTATATGTACAGACTTTGTATTTTGTCTTTCAAAATAAAACTTTTAATTCACAATCTTGAGCATGCTTTAACACTTTCATTTTTTTGTTTGTTTTTTAATAACCTGTAAAATAACAAGTGTTTCTCTGCAGAACTTTTGGGCTAGTGCTTTCAGCACTTTATTGAATGCGTTTGATCATAATAATCTAGGAGAAATCTGTAAAATGATAGTGTTCCTCTGTACAGTGTTTAGTGATGTCACTTTATTGGATTTGTCAGTAATAATCTAAGACAAATCCATAAAATAACAGTTTTACACTGTTAAAAAAAACAAAGAAAGAGTCCAATGACTGGCAGTAGCGGCTGCCAAACAAAAACCATAAAACTGAAGTAAATTTTTTTTTAAAATGGGACAAACCACGCTCATATAATGGTGGAATACCATTCATAGGCCTTAAATACGGGACGATTCTATGTTAATGTCAAGCCCTGTTTGCAAATATGTGCTAATATTGCCAACTTCTTGGAAAATTATGGCAGACTGCTGATATTACTGAACTCATAGTGTGAAATATCCCAAAACATTGCTTTTGGTACCATATAATAGTCATAAATTTCTCAGTCAGTTGTTGTTTGTTCTCTCTCTGTGTACATGCAACAGACCCAAGTAAATGTTAAGAGATGTGTTCACATCCTCACTGCCTTTTAGCATCAACATCAGGAAGGTTTTAGGTTTTGAAACTGCGTGATATCAGTTGTGTCTCCAGAAGATAAAAACCTAGCAGTTTGCGTGGGCCCATGATCTTCCGTCTAGCACCACAGTAGACCCAATGTGACTTCTACATTAGATATGACAAACTTGACACAAACTATAACAAGCGGTTCATAATGTGTTATGTATAATCAATTATTTGGACATTTAACTCCTCTTCCTTTTGTGTTCACAGGTTGATGACAAATGTGGTAATGGCCAGTTTCAACAGGGATGTAATGCAATGTCTGTCCAACATTGGAGGCTGAAATCAATTTAACATTGGATTCTGACGTCAACCTGATTTTCATTTTCAACCAAAATACGTCTCTCCGACGTTGGAGTCCAACGTCAACCTGACGTTATATTGACGTCCGGTGCCTGCTGGGAATGATTGCCTTGAAAAAAATGGATGGACAAAAAAAATTGAGATGTTAAAATACCTATATGGCAGTATTCAGTATAGTTTTGTCAATGGTATTGAAAATGATTAAAGATAAAAAAATGACCCTACTTACTTTTTTAGTGCACATTACTAGTCTTGTGGTGAACAATTAAACCGTGCAAGTCAATACACCAAGAGAAAAAAAAATGTCTGCCGTCGTAATCAAAACTGAACATTTGCTTCTGCTCTGGAATGGCATCTCGCTCTGATGAAGGCTTGGGGAGAATCCTCTTGTTAAGTGTGACGTAAGGACTGCTGTTTCCGGGTCCGAGCCTCTACTCATTTCACTTGAGAATACCATCTCAACAGCCATCTATGAGCACTATTTAATACTACATATTTAAGCTAAGCATATACACACTACAGTCTCTGTGTTCACAGTGTCCCAGACACTAATTATTAATTCATCATTGTCATAAGGATATGTCCCCAAAACCTTCAAATTGGCTGTTATTAAGCCTCTCATTAAAAAAACACAACTTGACCCCAAAGATCTAGTTAATTACAGACCGATCTCAAATCTCCCTTTTCTGTCAAAGATACTAGAAAAGGTAGTATCCTCACAATTATATTCCTTCCTAGAGAAAAATGATATCTGTGAGGAATTCCAGTCAGGATTTAGATTGTATCATAGTACTGAGACTGCTCTCATTAGAGTTACAAATGACCTGCTTCTATCATCTGATCGTGGTTGTATCTCTTTATTAGTTCTACTGGATCTTAGCGCTGCGTTCGACACTATCGACCACAACATTCTTTTGAATAGACTACAAAACTTTGTTGGCATTAGTGGAAGTGCCTTAGCATGGTTCAAATCATACTTATCTGACCGCCATCAGTTCGTAGCAGTGAATGAAGAGGTATCATATCGATCACAAGTGCAGTATGGAGTACCTCAAGGCTCAGTACTAGGGCCGTTACTTTTCACGCTCTATATGTTACCCTTGGGAGATATTATCAGGAGACATGGTGTTAGCTTTCACTGTTATGCTGATGATACTCAGCTCTATATTTCTTCGCGGCCGGTGAAACACACCAAATTGAGAAACTAACGGAATGCATAGTCGATATAAAAACTGGATGACGAGTAATTTTTTACTGCTAAATTCTGAAAAAACAGAGGTGTTAATTATCGGACCTAAAAACCCCACATGTAATAACCTAGAACATTATCTAACACTTGACGGCTGCTCTGTCAATTCTTCTTCATCAGTCAGGAACCTAGGTGTGCTGTTCGATAGCAATCTGTCATTTGAAAGCCATGTTTCTAGCATCTGTAAAACTGCATTTTTTCATCTCAAAAGCATATCTAAATTGCGACCAATGCTCTCAACGTCAAATGCAGAAATGTTAATTCATGCGTTTATGACCTCAAGGTTAGACTATTGTAATGCTTTATTGGGTGGTTGTTCTGCACGCTTGATCAACAAACTACAGTTGGTCCAAAATGCAGCAGCTAGAGTCCTTACTAGAACCAGGAAATATGATCATATTAGCCCGGTTCTGTCAGCACTGCACTGGCTCCCTATCAAACATCAGATAGATTTTAAAATCTTGTTAATTACTTATAAAGCCCTGAATGGTTTAGCTCCTCAGTACTTGAGCGAGCTCTTATCACATTATAGTCCTCCACGTCCACTGCGTTCTCAAAACTCTGGCCGTATGATAATACCTAGAATATCAAAATCGACTGCGGGCGGCAGATCCTTTTCCTATTTAGCACCCAAATTCTGGAACAGTCTACCTAACACTGTTTGGGAGGCAGACACACTCTGTCAGTTTAAATCTAGATTAAAGACCCATCTCTTTAGCCTGGCTTACACATAACACATTAATACGCTTCTATTATTCAAATCCGTTAAAGGATTGTTAGGCTGCATTAATTAGATCAACCGGAACCGGGAACACTCCCCATAACACACGATGTACTCGTTACATCGTAAGTTGAATGGCATCTACGCTAATATTTGTCTGTTTCTTTCCTAGTCTGTTTCTCAGTCCGTATCCGATCAGATGGTGGGTCGGCGCCGGGAGGTGATGTCTACAGCCCTGATCGTCAGCGGAGACCAGGACACCCAGATGACCCCCAGAGATATATCCCCAGATATATCACCCAAAAATAACAAAATAACTAAAATATAATAAAATACCTAACTACATAATACTACTATTGTTAGAAATTGCAACAAAATTAAAATAGAAATATAAACTTTTGAACTGCGGGTTTCGTCTGGTCAGAGGAGAACTGGCCCCCCGACTGAGCCTGGTTTCTCCCAAGGTTTTTCTCCATTCTGTCACAGAGGAGTTTTGGTTCCTTGCCGCTGTCGCCTCTGGCTTGCTCAGTTGGGGACACTTAATTTCTAGCGATTATCGCCGATTTGATTGCACAGATACTATTTAAACTAAACTGAGCTGGACAATGACATCTCTGAATTCAATAATGAAATGCCTTTAACTGAAAATTGAATGTTTAATCTTATCATTATACATTACTGACACTCTATCCTCCAATTTGATACTGCTAAGTGCTTTGACACAATCTGTATTGTAAAAGCGCTATATAAATAAAGGTGACTTGACTAATATTTTAGCTGAATCACTGTCTGGTCATCTGGGATTTCAGTATGGAGATAAAGGTTAGGGTTATAATTTTTCAGTATTACATGACATCGTGGGTGTATATCAGCACAGTTTGGTGTTTTCTTGGGGCGTCTGGCAGAGCGTTAGGACCCAGAAGCGGTGAAGCGTGTTGTCAGACGTAACAAGCAGATATTCTTGAACCGTGAATCTGCTCTGAGCAAGAGATGAAGAGGAGGTGCGCCACAATAAAACACCTCCCTTTATTCAATATTCTGTTTCACTTCAAAATACATCATGACACTGAAGTCAGGTGCAACTTCTGGATAACGGGTACTTTAATATTGATATTTTTCAAGGTACTGAAGTTAGAAATAACTGTATCATGATCACTAATTCACGTGCTTTACTAATAAGTTAAAAGTGGGTTTTGCTCGAAGCAGCTGTTATCCACATGGATCTTTGATCTGTCTACAGGATCAGGAGGAGACTGCTGGACGTTCCTCCAAACTCCTGACAACTCTTGATTGAGTTTGGGTTACTAGCAGTTCTGCGTCCACCAAGAGTGCTGCTGCTGCACGGTAAACTGCATTTGTTCTCTTCAGGAAATAAAGACTGAGTCTGAATTCACCTTTGCTCTTATGACAAGCTGAGCTACTTTTACACAAAACAACAACTATGGAAAAATTCCTTTTAATTTTCAAAATAAATGTTTTGTGTGTGTGTGTTTGTGTAATTGTTATCAATAAGTATGCATATCAAAAAATTCATATAGAACCCCACCCACCAAAAAATAATGCCAAAATTAATATGATGTGTATTTAACGGTCAAACCCCAAATAATCAAAACAGTTTTTCATGTATATAGTTTTGAAACACTATTTAAATTGCCTGCAGCGCCGGCTCTGGAAGCATGTGGGTCTTGAGAAAGTCTTCCAGGTCCAGCAGGGTTTGGGGATAATGACACTTTCCCCGTTTCCTTCAGAAGAGCCAGTCTCTCGGGGCTTGGTGACCCGTTATATACATATTCTGTTTATTCAATACATTACTAGTTTATTCAATCAAGACAGTTAGCAGTCTTTCTTCTGAGTGCTCAGTTACCAACCCAAAGCTATTAGCGGGTCATTTAAAATGTTAAATTAAAAACGGTTGGGAAGCACTGCTTTAAAAGCCAAGCATGTGACTGCTTCACTTCTTGCTAGAGTTCTGTGAGAACGACCAGCTGTAGTCTGTACAGCGGGGTATTGTGAACGAGAGAGAGTCCATCTCAGATGCAGATCCAGGAGTCCGGTTTGTGGCCGTCTCCACAGAAACATCGTAAATGAAGGGTTTCTGTGTCAGTATGGAAGCCTGCAGAGACCTTTATTACAGGCAGCTTCACCTCACTGCAGGACAGACCTGCTACTGTTGTGTGGACGACCAAAGAAACAGCGGCAGGAAAACAGGCAGAGCCGGCTTGAGACACGCGGTCAGAACCAGCAGAGAACCGGAGCGCTGGATAAAGCAGGACTGGAGTCAGGCTCGAGAGCAAATACAGAGCCAACAATCAAGAGACAGAAAACAGACGAGAAGATAAAGACGGGAAAAACAAAGACACAAGAGAAACACAGAACTGAGAAGACAGCGATCAAACCCCCGTCCTGACCATTTTTAATTTCAGTGTGTTAATAATTTGAAACAACAACCATGAAACACATTTAGCTAAACAAAAAACACACAACAAAAAAAATCCTTACCTGTTGTTGTTGCCAGAGAACACAGTTTCAAGAGTTTTTTCCTGCTTTGGTACTCTTTAAGTTTGTTTAAAACACTCAATAGTCTTGGACGCATATTCGATATGTTTTGTCTCCAAGTTTGCTCTGTTTCAAAGCTTTATCTGACCAGACTTGTGAGCATACGACACAGAGCCGGCGCTGCTCGTTCTTGTTTTTTTTTTCACTAAAATTCTAAACGATTGTTCATCTTGTTTAATAAATTCAGTTCAACACATTCAATGCATATATCTATTATAACCTATTCCTCCCTCCCTGACCGACACTGACCGGCACTTGAATGACGGGTAACTGACACAGCGTTTATTACAGTAGGCCTATAGAAACTATTCTGCTTTATTATGTGACAAAAACCTGTTTGTAGTATATAAACAAATCATTATTATTGGTTATTATCCAGCAGTGTATTAAAAACTACAGTAGAAATAAGAAAAGTAAAGTTGTCTATACACTAGCAGTCAAACGTCTCTTCTGCTCAGCAAGCCTGCATTTATTTGATCCAAAGTACAGCAGAACAGATGTTTTTACTATTTAAAATAACTGGTTTCTATTTGAATATATTTTAAAATGTAATTTATTGTGATTTCAAAGCTACATTTTTAGCATCATTACAATCCTTCAGAAATCATTCTAATATTCTCATTTGCTGCTCAAAATAACATTTATTATTATTATTATGATGATGATGTTGAAAACAGTAGAGTAGAATTGTTTTCAGGTTTCTTTGATGAATAGAAAGGTCAGACGAACAGTATTTATCTGAAATAGAAATAGAAAAAAGAAGTGTCTTTATCATCACTTTTCATCAATTTAAAGCATCCTTGCTAAATAAAAGTACTCATTTATACAATTTCTTTCCAAAAATAAATAAATTAAATAAATAATAATAATAATAATAATTTTACGGACTCAAAGCTTTTGAATGGTACAGTGTACAGGGGTTAAAGCAAAAGAAAATCCTGAGCCTGAACTTTTTTTCTGGAGGCGAAGCGGGGCTTTTTTCTATTTTAATGTTGTTGTTGTTAAATACTGTTTTTTTTTGTTGTTGTTTTTTACAGTGCAGAAGCATTATGGAAATCATATAATTTTGGGATTTTGGATAAGGATTTTTTAAATAAATTTATAAATAATATTTTGGAAATTATTATCATCATTTGTATTATTATTAGAATAATAATTATTATTATTATTCACTGACTGTATATTTTTTTACAGTGCAGTAGAATTATTGTATTGTATTCATACAATTTTTATTGATGTGTTTAATTGATATAATTTTTAAAATCATAAAATAAAATTTTGGAAATAATAATAATAATAATTATTATTATAATTAAATACTGACCCTTTTACAGTGCAGAAGCATTATTGCAATCATGAAATTTTTATAGATGTTTAAAATAATAAAATTAAATTTTGACAGTATTATTATTATTATTATCAGCTTTTTTATTATTATTATTATTAAATACTGACTTTTTTATTTTTTACAATGCAGAAGTGTTATGTCACAGATCGGTCAGGCCCTTCCCTCCACCAATCACAACGATCCACATCACCCGAATTCTAATCACACTCACCTGCACCTCATCACCACAGTCATCTACTGCAGCATTTAAGCGCACGCCTCAGACCCACTCACCGTCTGATCTCGTAAACACTACGTGGACTCTACTCCCAAGACCAGCTCGCTGAGTATACTCTAGTCCAAAATTACTTACCCGTTGTGCCTCACCTCCTGCCTCTGCTCCTTGTGTCCTCCTCTCCTCCTAGATCGTCTGTCTCCATGATCCGTGTGCTCCAGAAGATTTCCTCGTCTCATCCTCCCCGCAAGTCTGTGGATATCAGTATCGTTACCTTCATTCTCACATCTCATCGGTGCTCACCTCAGCTCTCTACTACTCACCTCAATTCGAAAGATCATTGTTCCATATACCTCAACCTGTTCAATAAACTCACGTACCATCACTCACCTCTGTGTCCGACATTGTTACATGTTATTGCAATCATAAAATTTTGTGGATGTGTTCAATTGATATAATTTTTAAAAATCATAAAATACAATTTATATTTGGATATTATTATTATTAAATACTGACCTTTTATAGCACAGAAGCATTTTTTGCTATCTTTTTTGTAATCATTTTTCTGGATGTTTAAATAAAATTTTATATTTTGGAAATAATATTATTAATGTTATTATTATTATTATGGTTGTTGTTGTACATTTTTATGGATGTTTAAAATAATTAAAAAAATAATATTTGAAATATATTATTGATATATATAATATTATTATCGATTGTATTATTATTGTTGTTGTTAAATACTGCTTTTTATTTTTACAGTGCAGAAGCATTATGGAAATCATAGTTTTTATGGATTTTAAAATAAAAATAATATTTTGGACATATCATCATCATTTGTATTTTTATTATTATTATTATCATTATTCACTGACTGTATATATTTTACAGTGCAGTAGCATTATTGTATTGCAATCATATATTTTTATTGATGCGTTTAATTGATATAATAAAAAAATTATAAAAACATTATTTTGGAAATTATTTTATTTTTAATTATTATTAATTATTTTTAAAGTGCAGTAGCATTATTGCAATCATACAATTTTATGGATGTTTAAAATAATACAATAAAATTAATATTTTGAAAGTAGTATTATTATTATTAAAAATACAAAATTATTATTATTACTAATATTTTTAAATACTGACTTTTTACAGTGCAGAAGCATTATTGCAATCATATAATAATAAAATAAAGTATGTTTTAAATATTATTTATTAAATTGTATTATTAGTATTATTAAATACTAACTTTATTTATTACAGTACAGTAGCATTATTTCAATCACAGTTTTATGGATGAGTTTAATTGATATATTATATTTTGTATATAATGTTTTAATGTTTTGATTGCTTCTATTGTCATCATTTGTAAGTCTCTTTGGATAAAATCATCTGCTAAATAACTAAATGTAAATGATTATTGCAGTCGCAACATTTCTTTATTGATTTGTTATCATTTAAATAATAATGAAATACTATTAATATTTTGATCATTGTTATGTATTTGTATTATTTTATATTATTGAATAGTCTCTTTTTATTTGATAGTAGAATTATTGTATTTGTAACACATTTCTGTAAGTATTTGTTATAATTGAATTAATAATTAAATTAATAAAAAGGATTATATTTCATCTAAAGTAATATTTGCTTTATTTCTATGGTAATATCTGTTTAAAAGAATTGAGCGAAGCCTGCACATGTTTGAACACATTTGGACATGTTTTAATAAATAAAATAACTGATTTTTGTTCAGTGAATATACTGTCATTAAAACATTTGACTACTCAGAAGAAAAGAGATATTTCAGAAAGTAAATATTCTGTCATGATCTTTCACTGAAGGAGATCTCATAATAATTAAATATGTCTTTACTGTAGTTACAGTAAATATATTTGATTAAATGCTGTGATTAATGTCATATTTGATAACATCAGAAACTCTCCTGAAGCTGATTTCAGTCGATTCATTAATTTTATTCATAATTCATACAGCATTCAGACATTTCACACATTCATCATCAAATAAAATATGATCTGAAGATGATTTGACATTGTGTTTTATTACAAACAATAGAGAAAATCAGATGAATGATCAGATATCAGACTGAGTTTGATAGTAATAAGTGCTGTCAATCCATTAAAAAAATTAACTAATTAATCACACATTTATTTTTAATTAATCGCAATTAATCCCAACTAACATTAAAGTTTTTAAATATGCTTTTATATTGCAATAATTTCACATTCAATCTTCAAATGTACAATGTACAAACAACATAAAGACATATATTTTTAATATTTCTTTAATGGCATCTTTTTTATGATTGAAGGACAGCATCACTGATATCAATAATACTGATGTCTCTATAAAATAGTTTTTTCTCCTTAATATTTAACCATTGACTAGCCATTCAGCATTACAGTATAACAGAGATATCAATTTTAACATTTATTAGACTTTACTTCTGATTTAAGTGAACTTTAAACAATCTTCACATGAACCCAATATAATAAATGTCATATTTAGCTGCCTGTGCCCTTCAGCAGAAATATACAGAAAATGAAGAGTTACCAAACACTAAATTCTAAATTAAATATAGACGAACCCCTTAAAGCTATAAAAGTGATAGATTTCCTCTTGTTTCTTTAGTTCTTGGATTAATAGACATCACAGCAGCTGGTTATTAGTTTATTTGCCTGCTATTGCTTTAAAAGCTGCTGCTGCTGAACGTGACGCGCATCTTAATAACTCTCTTCAGCTTTTCTGACCCGCTTCAGGTCTTAAAGTCTCTATAATGAGCGGACGAGTTGAATAATACAAATGACTGATGTGAGTTTGAGAAAAGCCCAGAAACACAGATCTCACACACACACACACACACACTCACACACACACTGTCTAGATGAGGATTTCTGATTCATGTTCATATTAATGTGATGAAGAGACTATAACATCTGTCACTGATTGATCATGCAGCTCAAAGCATTCTGGGTAGAATCTCTCTGATTCATCAACACAGTTTCACTGATGCTCCTCTATGAACAGTAAACCCAGGATAGAGCGGCTGAGTGAATGTGGTGTGTTCTGTGTGGATGAGGCTCATTGTGTCAGAGATGCTGTAGAAGGACAGAGTTCCTGCACCGTGATCCACATACACTCCTATTCTATAGATATCATCATTAACTCCTCTTCTGCTGATGATGGGCTTCACAGAGAGAATAGTGTGTATGTCATTGTGTCTGAATGAGTAACTGTCAGAAGAGCAGAACAAACTCCAGGACTGATCATTACATCCAAACACATACTTACCACCTCCTCTCTTCCTGCTGATGCTCTTATATGACACTGAAATCTCCACATATCCTCCTCTACACTCGATCTCCCAGTAACTGCGTCCACACACACTCTCTCTACACAACACCTGAGGATAATCATCAAATCTGTCTGGAAGATCAGGATACGGCTGATCTGTGTCAGTGTTTGTAATCACTCTGTTGTTCTCAGACAGAAGGAGCTCTTTATTCACTGTGTTCGGATCCAGAGTGAGCTGATGGGAATCTGATGGAGATAAAACACATCACAATCAGGAATCATGAATCAATTCATAAATCAGACACACAAACACGTGATGTTTAAAGGGGTGGTTTACTGCGATTTCACTTTTTTCATTTTAAATAGTGTGTAATGTTGCTGTTGGTGCATGAACAGTATCTGCAAAGTTGCTGCGCTGAAAGTTCAACATAAGCGGAGATATCGTCTTTTAAAAATCAGGAAGTTTAATGCCTACAAAAACGACTCATACGGGACTACAACGAGATACTTTATACAGTAATCATGAAGGAAGACTTGTCACGGTGATTCATTGATCATAAGTAAAAATAAACCATTTTAAAGTGTATATACATTTGATCTAATCATTATAGTTTATTAATTGTTTTTAAAAAAGTTGTAATTTTGTAAAAAAAGAAGAATTTTATTTTTTTCAGATTGTGGGAGTGTGGTTGTTGAATATAGAGGAGATATGATATTGATTTGAAGCAGAACGCAGAAGGGACATCTATCAGAATACGGTCGGTCTTTACTTGGCAGAACAAGCAGTGCTGGTAAGCTTTTAAAACATGCAGACATTTTAATCATTGTCTTTGTATTCATGTCATAGTTTTTGTCTTTTAGTTTAATTGTTAGGCAAAACATTCTACAAAATATAATTTTGTGCACAGTTTTTAATCGCAGCATTGATGCAGTTGCGTCACTCTCGGCCGGACGGTAAACGACGATCTCTTTCAGCAGAAACCGCTCCGTGAAGACGACTGTGGTCCAGGAAATCCTGCCTTTGGCAGCGAGGGACATTATTCCTGAAGAAGAAATAACACACGACTGCGGAGCAAGTGACCGGCTTTAGAGAGAGGTTTGACACACTTTGACTGCTTTTGTCATTTTCACAGACCCAGATCCAGATCCTTTAAGATTCATTGCCGGAAAGTGAACCAACTCCAGCGTAAGGCTAAAAGCAGCCTAATGTTTCTAATATGACTGAATCTGTATTTAACATAACAAATTAATAGAAACATCGTAAGTTACTAATTATAATGCTTACATTTCCTCAGTTATTCAAAAAGCTTCTAACTTACAGAAAACGAGCAAAGAACATTACATTACCAAAGAACATCATCAGAAGCTCGGCCTAGCGCGAGTTAATGCACTTTAAAAACACTCCCGTTATAATCCGTGAATCTACACCGTATGATGAATAAATCTCTTATACACACATCTGCACTTTGTCGTTTATGAGAGAACTCGCGAGTCAGAATTCAGTCGGTGCGCTGAACAACAGAACGCCTCTGATTGGACATTGCATTCATAAACTCAGCATAATCCTGTGATTGGTTATAATAATGTGCAACACTGTAAAAACACGGAAAAAGAAATATAATGCAACAAATAAGCCCTAATATTAATTAGTATTACTAGCCTGATAATAATAATAATAATCGTCTTGCTATCGTCAAAGGCATCATCCACAGGCGATATCTCTGACTATCGTTGATACACGATACAATCGTCTATCAGCACAACTCTAGAGGAAACGGGACCCAAAGATCCTGTACTTCTACATATCGTGCTGTCACACTACGAGCTCCTGCTCGTGGACCTTTCACAACATCATCATCATCATCATCATCATTATTATTATTTTAAATGTTATTTTCAGTCTTGAGGTCAAACAGCAGCACACACACACTGTTTCTGGTGTGACGTCGTGGGGTCCTGTAGAATGTTAATGGAGAGTCTGTAACAGTCTTCAGCCTGTTACTAGTTGAGTGCAGCTGCAGTTTTATTCCTCACTGGTAGGGGGCAGTCTTAACCTTTTTTTTTTGAGTATGGATAAATGTAGTAGTTTAATGGAAGAAGAAAGTATGGCTACCATTTGGTAGTGTGCCAATGTGCAGAGTAGCAGCGTTTGGGGAGGGCCCTTGTTGAGAAACATTTGTTTTATTCTCAACTGTAAGTATGGTTACTTTTGTTACATCCACTTATTTATGTAAGTTATTTTTGAGCCATTTTGTAAAACAAACCTCTTTGGTATTTTTTTTCTGTGGTTAATTGGTTGATAGAGGTAATTTTCTGTTGGTAGAAGGATCTTTTTCGTTATGGTTAAAGCATATGTCAGCGATGGGGAGTGAACTTGGATCTTCGTTTCCTGGCGTTGGCAAGGACTAAAGTCTGCCTGTTTGGTGCCCTACCGTGGGTTTGATTTAAGGACTGCTTTGACGCTCTACAATACGGATTATAACCATGCTTCAAGGACAACGTTGACTTCAGTTATCATCTCCGGTGGACTCCTTCAGTAACATAATTACAGATAAGACTGGTCTCTTTGGTTTTTGCACATGTAATACTTTCACACACAAGAACTTCATTCATAGTGTGATCGAGATGGGGCGGATTCTGATCTCAGATGAGCAAAGGGTGTTTGGTTGATATTGTGTTTGGTGCAAAATATGTATTACTTTTCTACGATCATTTCAATTGAAAAGAATACAAGTTCAGAAAAAGAGTTTTGTGGCTGCCTTATTTTATTAAGTAGGATGATTCATCGTAGATGTCTGATTTTTGGGGGGGGGTTTCCAAACATGTAACTATCATTGGTTTGAATAATAATCTGAACAGTTACAGGTATAGTCATGTGAAACCCACTGTACTGAATACACACACACTGTACGGTTTAGCGTAGTGGGGTCTGGTCTATAAGTAATGCTTTCTAACTAATATTTGTATCATCTTTATTATAGGCTTCATGTACGGATGAAGTTATGACAGCCGTGGAGAACTGCTCTGGACCTGTAGGAGCTACACGACGTGCAAACTGAAAGTGCAGAAAAGTGTCTATTTCACGCACAACTTGAACAACCTTCAATAGGTAAAGCTGTCAGCTGTGTGGATATTGGCAATATCGTTAACAATTCTCGTTTATAATCATCAATATGCAGGGGTGCACATAAGTGGTCCGCACGCGCAACCAAAATTAAAAATGCGCTGCGTAAATAAGTTCTGAGCGCATTTGCGTATCGACATGGTTGACAGCTGTTAATGCACAATTACCATTTTAGATCGACAAACTGTACTGTATAAGATTTCTATTCAAACTGAAAGCATAATCTAGGCTACCGCTGCCGTTTTCAAAGCAAAACTGTGACATTTCATTCACTGCCGCTCTTCCATCAGCAGCGCTAAACCCGGAAGCGCATAATACTTACTTGCCGGCAACCCGCCAAAATAAAAGCTCGCTGATTTTACGTTTGAAAATGATGAAAATTTAAATTAAAATAATGATAATAATAAAAATATTAGCATTTTATTTTTGTTTACTATAAAATAATTGCACTTGTATGTAATACTCCCTTTTTATTTTAAAATAAAATAGTATTATCACACTTGATTTAGTTCATTATTTTTAGTTAGTTATTTTATAAAAATAATTTTTTAAAAAACGAAATGAAGTGCAATAATATCACTATTAATACATTTTTTAGAGTTATATTTTATGGGTCACATTACATGCCATAACCCGTGTGAGGACCAAACCAAATCTCCAGGTTCTCATATGAGAGCCAGGCTGGAAAACTCACGTGCACCCCTGATAATATGGCTTCTTGTTATCAAGATCTTTAGTCTATATGTTGAGTTCTGTAAATGTGTGAACTTCATATTAGCCTGTTTGCAGCGCACTTGCCGTCCAGTAATCACAATAAGCTTTGTGCTTTGTTACTTTTAATAAACAAAGTATCAGCTTTAACATTCTGCCAAATTCATAAAATAAATGCGGTTTTGGTGCTCTTTAATGCGGCAGGCGCAATCGCTTTAGCGCCTCAGTTCAAGCGGCAAGTGAACCCATTATATCTTTCTCTATTATAGTATGAAATGAATGTGAATTAATATCAAAAGGTAGGCTATTTTATAAGAGAGCCTACACTTATTGAAATGTCTCATGTAATCGCTCATTCTGTGTCAAACTGGAAATCTTGTAAAGCTTGTAAACAATGCCACGTAACAATACCTAACCACTGGCCATCCATAAGCTCATCAGTCAGCTAGAAAAATAATTATAAAGAGGAGCATTTTGCTATATTTATTCGCTCTTGCATATTAATATTTTTACTTAACCTGTTGTCTACATAATAAAAACTGCAAAAACCGACTGGATGTGTGAGCTCCTTACTCGATTTTTTTTTTGTTGTTTGTTTGGAGCCCTGCTTTCCTGGTACGGTTTCTCCGATTAAAAAAATCCCCATTGGAAGTGCACGTGTTAAAATGGCATCTCTGTTCTAAGCCATAACACTGCTGTAAGTGGAGGAGTTGCTGTTTTATTTTCCAAAAGTTTCAGACCAGTTTCTTATGATGTTGATGAAATTATAAAAAGGTAGACTTTTGAAGGTTAAAGCTTTATTTGAAAATCAAGTCTTTGTTTTTATTTGTGTTTATGCTCCTACTTCAGGAGTTGAAAGAATGTTGTTTTTGAATAACTTCAAGTTTTTATTTCTAGGAGGGGATTTTAATTGTATGGAACGAAATCTCGATAGAAATCATATTGAGCCTCATGAACCCTTCCGTAAGAGACTTATCCAAGTTATTAAAACACATGAGCTGAGTGACATATGGAGGCATTTTAATGGAAATCAAAGGCAATACACTTGGTCTCATACTTGTGACAATGTTTTGTCTTTAGCAAAATTAGACAGGTTTTATACATTTAAACATCAATGTGGTATCTATAGTAAGTGTTTTATTGTTCCTGTAAGTTTCTCTGATCACAGTATGGTGTGTTCTTTTATTTTGAATTCCATCAAACCAAAGAGTGCTTACTGGCATTTTAATACCTCTCTGTTGTGTGACAAGAAATTTGAAGACACGTTTAATTTTCTTTGGAAAACATTCAGAGCTACAAAGGATTCTTTCCAATCTTTGAGACTGGTGGGATTTTGGAAAAGTACGAATTAAGCAGCTTCGTCAACCGCACACTCGAAATATCACTGTACAGGTGTCAAGAGATATGAAAACCTTGGAAACATCAGTAGTAAAGCTTCAGGAGTTAGTTGAATTAACTGGGGAGAATAGCTGTTTGGAAGCTCTTTCAATGAAAAAGACTCAACTTAGTGACCTTGTGGGGGGTAAGGTGCAAGGAGCTCTGGTTCGGTCCCGTTTTCAAAATATTGACCAAGTGAATGCTCCAACTAAATTTCTTTAATTTAGAAAAGAACTTTGTAAAGGGTGTCTGAAGAAGGCAACTTGAAACTCAGCGAGGCCTTGGGACTAGAGGAGTTGCACAAAGCTCTGAGGGGTATGGAGTCGGGGAAAGCTCCAGGCATCGGTGGTCTTCCAGCAGACTTTTATAAGTCGTTCTGGTCAGTGTTGGGGGAGGATCTGCTCGCAGTGCTTAACGAAAGCTTGGCTGAAGGGCGGCTGCCGTAGAGTAGTTTTTACACTCCTCCAAAAAAGGAGACATGACTGACATCAAAAACTGGCGCCCTGTGTCACTTCTGTGTACAGACTACAAGCTGCTCTCCAAAACATTGGCAAACAGACTAACAGAGGTAATGGAAGTCATTCACCCGGATCAGAGCTATTGCATACTTGGTAGATCTATTTTTGATAACATTTCTTTATTGCAGGATTTTCTTGATGTTTCCAAGTTATTTAATTTGGATTGTGCTCTGATTTCTCTAGATCAAGAGAAAGCTTTTGATCGGGTTGAACATAATTACCTGTGGAAAACTTTAGAAGCATTTGGCTTTTGCCAAGAGTTTGTGAGTAAGATCAAAGACCTGTACACTGATGTTGAGAGTCTGCTGAAAGTGAACGGTGGCTTATGCACTCCTTTCAAGGCCGGTAGAGGTGTCAGACAAGGGTGTTCACTGTCAGGAATGCTCTATTCGATAGCATTAGAACCTCTATTACAGCAGATAAGAATTAATTTAAATGGTGTACAAATACCTGGTTTTAACTGTAATGTTCATTTATCAGCTTATGCTGATGATGTGATTGTAATGGTTAATAATCAAAACGATGTAGAGGTTTTACTAGAATTACTTGAGGATTTTAAAGTCTTATCCTCCGCTAAAGTAAATTGGAACAAAAGTGAAGCTTTAGTGTGTGGAAAGTGGGAGGCTGAGACTTCCTGAAGGTTTACGGTGGAATACAGAAGGTTTTAAATATTTAGGAGTTTTTTTGGGAAATGAGTTCACTGTACAGAAAAATTGGGATGGGGTTGTTGAAAAACTTAAAGGTTGTTTGGCTAAATGGAAGTGGCTGGCCCCAAACATGTCTTATAAGGGGCGTATTTTAATAATTAATAATGTAGTTGCTTCATCTCTCTGGCATAAATTAGCATGCACTGATCCACCTCCAAAATTGTTAGCAGAACTTCAAGCTTTATTAGTCGGTGGGTTTTTTTGGGGTTTTTTTGGGATAAATTACACTGGGTCACTCAGAGTATTTTGTTTTTGTCAAAAGAAGAGGGCGGGCAGGGGTTGGTAAACCTGCAAAGCAGGACAGCGGCTTTTCGTCTGCAATTTATACAGAGACTTCTGTTGGGACCAACTGATTTCAGCTGGAGAGCTACTGCGTGTGCTATCTTACGGAGGCTGGGAGGTCTTCAGTTGGACAAAACTATTTTCTTGTTGGACCCCCTGAAACTGGACTTTGCCAGCGTACCAATTTTTTATCGTAACCTTTTCAGAGTCTGGAGTCTTTTTAATCATCAAAGGGCACCATCTATGAACTCTCTCTTTTGGTTGTTAAATGAACCTATAATACATGGAACCCGTCTGGACATTTCTGGTGGTGACCACACTTTTCCTGGACTGAATAATTTGCTTTGTAAATCTAAGACCACTACTTTAAGTCATCTGTTAAAGGTGGCTGGACCTAATTTTATGAACACTGAGCAAGTTGCTTCTCATCTCGGAATTTGTTCGTCCCGTAAATCAATTACTGACAAAGTGGCGGTCTGCTCTATTGACTGAAGAGAGGGAATCATTAGCAGACTTTTGTAGAGGGGTAAAGGCTGCTAATGTTGAGGACTCTTTTTCAGCTATTTTTTTTATCTCCCAAACTAGATGATTGTATGGGATGTTTTTTAAATGATGTTAAATCTGTGTTTGGATTTTTTTTCAGTTACTGGGAAAATTTTGTACAAAGCTTGTGTTCTGGTTTTCAATAAGAAGCTTTTAAACTATAAAATAGACACTCCATGGCGTTCATTCCTCAAAATAGATGATGTTAAACCTGAATGGAGAGTTCTGTGTAAGCCACCGTTAGTAAAGAGAGTAGGAGATATACAATGGAGAGCTCTTCATGGTGCAATTGCTGTAAATGCTTTTGTTTCTATTTTAAAGGAAGATTGTTGAAGATTAATGCGGTTTTTGAAAACAGCTCTTTTGTATTTGTTTGTGTTTATGCCCCAACTAATGCTTTATAGAATTATTTTTTTTTTAAATACTTTAGATAAAGTTTTGAGTGAATGTAACAATGATTTTTTAATATTAGGTGGTTTTAATTGCACTGAAAGTGGTATAGATAGGAATCATGTTGAACCTCGTACACAATCAAGGAAGAGGTTATTTCAGCTTATAAAATCGAATAGTATTATTGATGTTTGGAGTAATTTTCATGGCACACAGAGACAATATACTTGGCCTCATGCTCATCGGATATCTTTTGGCAAGGCTTGATAGATTTTATATTTTTAAACATCAGTTAAGCATGTTTAGAGAATGCATGATAACTCCAGTATGTTTTTCTGACCACAGTTTGATCAAGTGTGTAATGACAAATAATCATATAAAGGTAAAAAGTGCATATTGGCATTTCAATAATAGTTTTTTGTGTGATTTCCTTTTTTTAGAGATGTTTTTTTTTTTGTGTGTTTTTGTTATCAACATTTTTATTTATTTTTTATACACAACATCCAAAATAAAAAAAAAAAAAATAAATAAATAAATAAATAAAAATAAAAATAAAAAACAACAACAGACACATACTCAATATCTCAAAGTCCAATCAAAGGGAGGGAAAGAGGGAAAGGCAAGAAAAACACAAAAGTCACTCCTTTATACAGTCACGTATATCAAAAAGAAAGCACTGCCAAGCATCGATGGTAGAAGGCTTGGCCCCATTGATTCGTGCTGTTGTACATTCACAAGCCACTATGTGCAGGAGACTACGGATCCAATATGTTTTTCCACACATGTGCGGTGTAAACCAGTTTTGTATTATTGTCTTCTTCGCAGCTGTAAAACCAGCAAACATCATTCTCTTTTGCATTGAGGTTATACAGAGATCAGAATCATCATTAAGAAGACACAAACTTGGATTAACAGACCAATCCATTTGCAATAAGGATGATAAAACCAGGTTTACATGTGTCCATAGACTGATGACGACAGGACATTCCCAAAACATATGCAGAAAAGTACCTGATGATGTAGTATTACATATATGGCAGTTGAGATTCGGTTGTAGTTTCATTTTAAATCTTTTGTAAGGAGTTATGTATGCTCTATGAATGACTTTGAAGTGAATAAGACAATGAGCCAAATTTTTAGATGTTAAACTGAGATTAGACCACACTCTCTCCCAGTCGACAGATAAATTAAGGTCAGATAACTCCCTATTCCAAATAGTTTGAATAGAAAGAGGTTTTGTAACGCAATCAATAATCTTATTATATATTAAAGAAACAGACGGCCGACCAACAGATGGTGCAATCCAATCTTGCATAGGATGAGAGGAGATGGGAGATGCCCAAGGAACTCCATACGCTTTGAGAGCAGAACGTAACTGAAGAAAGACAAAATATGCGGATGCTGGTAGACAAAATTTGGTTCTTAATGTCTGAAATGAACATAGGCCCTGGTTGTCATATATATCACCGCATGTGTTTACACCCAAAGAGGACCAAGAGGGTTGGACAAATGGACGATTTCCGCATACAAAATTAAAATTGTGCCATAAAGGTGTACTATTACAAAATTTGAAGGTTCCTCCTATCCGACGTTCCACCGTTTTCCAGATTTTAATAGAGTTGGCCACAACCGGACCAAATTTATACTTATCCCCTTTTTTTCCTGTGCCAGTAAATAACATATCTTGGAGTCTATTTGGTTTAACCTTGTCAGCTTCAATCACTCTCCAAGAAACTGTAGATTGAGGATCAACCCAATTATGAAGAGCCTTAAGCTGGAGCGACCAATAATACAGTTCAAAATTTGGTACAGCCAGTCCTCCTGCGCTATTAGGATGTTGTAATGTGGTAAGTTTAATTCTGGGGCATTTATCATTCCAGATAAATTTAGAAATTATGGAGTTAATCTCCTTAAAATAACCTGGAGGGGAGAAAGTGGTAGCATAGAGAAAAAAAATTAAATCGAGGTAACAAATTCATCTTAACAGTGGAAATTCTTCCTTGAAGAGAGACTTTAAGATTCTTCCATCTTTGAATGTCATTTTGACTTTAACTAAGATATTATTAAAATTGTCTCTGGCAATCTTATGAATGTTTTTATATATGGTAATGCCCAAATAGATGAAAGATTCCTTAATAGGGATAAATGAGGAATAGAAGAATTGACTTTAACATTGTTAATTGGCATTAAAGCAGATTTGCTCCAATTTATTTTATATCCTGATAAGCTACTAAAATTATCAAATTCCTTAATTACACTAGAGACTGAAACATCAAAGTGGTCTAAATATAGAATAATATCATCAGCGTATAACGAAATACTATGATTATGATCATGAATCTTAATCGATACTTCAGATTTCCTGATGGCTTGTGCTAAGGGTTCAAGAGATAGACAAAACAATAAGGGTGAAAGCGGACATCCCTGCCTTGTTCCCCGCTGCAAAGGGAACGGGGGGGAAATAATATTACCAGTTATGACTGATGCTGCAGGTAAGTGGTATAATGTCTTAATCATAGAAATGAAGTGTTCGCGAAGCGAAACATTGCAGAACTGCCCACATATAATTCCACTCTAGCCTGTCAAAGGCTTTTTCTGCATCAAGTGAAAAGACCGCACAAGGGGTCGGGTGGGAGTCTGCAAAGTCCAGAATATGAAGGAGTCTACGCATATTGTCAGATGCATTGCGCCTTGATGAAACCAGTTTGGTCCTCCTTGATCAGACTATGAATTACCTTCTCCATACGAAAAGCAAAAACTTTAGCATAGATTTTAAGATCACATGGGATAAGCGAAATCGGTCTGTAGCTGGAACAATCTAATGGGTCTTTCCCTTTTTTAAGAAGTAATGAAATCAGTGATGTTTTTGATCTCTATGAAAACCCCATGTTCAATCGCAAAATTAAATGAATTAAGCATAAGTGTCCCTACCAAATCCCAAATTTCTAAATATAATTCGGGGAGACCATCTAGACCTGGCGATTTGCCCTTTGAAGGCTTTTTAGAGAGACGTGCAGCTCCTCCAAACTTAATGGGGCCTCCAAAGATTCTTTATCCATCTGTGAGATCCGAGGCAGTTCCAATTTATCTAAATACTGCTTACAAATTGGTTCATCAAAATCTGTTTCGGCTTTATACAGATTCATGTAAAAACCTTTAAATATGTCATTAATTGCCGCAGGATTCATGGTGACCTGATCATCCGATGATTTTATTGCGCTAATATATGCCTTAGACTCGCATTCTTTCAACCTAAGGGCCAATAAATGACTAGGTCTCTCTGATTCAAAATAATATTTTTGCCTAGTCCTATGTAAAATAAATTCCGCCTTTCAGTGTGAAAGTAAATCATATTCTTCTTTTAAAGAGGACAACTGTGTAGCCTGTTGCTCAGTAAAATGTTGTTTTGTAGGTTTTGCAATGATTGTATTTTATTTTCTAATTGTGTAAATTGGTAAGTTTTCGCTTTGGCAAGAGTAGAAGAAAAGATATACAGAATCCTCGTATGGCGCATTTAGTCGATTCCCACATTATTTGAGGATCCACATCAGAGGGCATATTGATTTCAAGAAATTCCTTAATATATTCTTTTAATGAAGTAATGAAAGTCTGATTACTTAATAATGATATGTTAAAGCGCCATCTAGGGCTTTGGCTTTAACATCGGAGAGAGGAACACTGCACAACACAGCAGAATGATCAGATAATAAAATTGGTAATATAGAGATGGACGAATTCAACGAAATTAAAGATGGGCTGAGAAATATGTAGTCTATCCTAGAGAAAGTCTTATGTCTATTAGAAAAAAAAGTGAAGTCCTTAGCTTTAGTATTCTGAATTCTCCAAAGATCGATTAAGTTGAGCTCCGTGATAAATTTATTCAGTAATTTAGAAGATGGATTGGCTGTTGTATCAAATTGAGATTTATCTAAAGCAGGATTTATGACAGCATTAAAATCCCCACCCACAACTAATGGGCAGTCAGTCTGCTCAAGTAATGTTTTGGAAATCTGTGTAAGGAACGCACTGTCTGTCTCATTCGGACCGTAAATAGAGACCAATGCTAACCTATTATTATATATTTTGCATCGGATAAACACAAATCTACCCTTCTCATCACTACCAAGGTGTTCAATTGTTAAATTTAACTTTCGATTAACAAGGATAAGCACCCCTTAGTTTTATTTTGAGCGCAGGAAAAGCCACTAATTTATAATATTTATTCTGAAAACGTGCCACATCAGCTTGTTTTAAATGCGTCTCTTGAATTAGGGCACAGGAAATAGACTTACGGTGTAAATATTCTAACACACGGGTTCGTTTAACAGCAGAATTTAAACCATTCACATTCAGTGATAAAATATTTAGAGTATGCATTGAATATTCACAATCCCTAAATTGTATTCAATAAATGAAAAAAAACAAATGCACTTCCATTCTGTAAATAGCATGTAAACGCTGACGTGCATTTTAGATACCAAACCTCCTAGAAGAAAAATCCCTTTAGAAATAAGGTAAAATAAATAACAGTATAAATGTCTGTTGTAAAAAGTAAAAACAACATAAAAACCTGAACAACCAACAACTATAAACGAGGAACAACTCAGACCGCACATTACCGAGAACATAGGTCTGACTGAGCAACAAAAATAGTGATGGTTCGTGACCGATCCACTCCAACGCAAGACATGTCTCCCGAAAGGCCCACACAGCCAAAAAATATTTTTAATTAAACCTACTCTCAATTAGTCCCCTCCAAAAAAGAGAGAGAGAGAAAAAAAAAAAAGGGAGTGTCAGTCTTACCAGCAACGAGATCGTTGTACCGGATATATAGGGACAATATCTCAGTAGTAGAGTGGAGAGAAGAAAAAGCAAAAAATAGACTTAACAAGCGTCCATGTCCATCCTACCATCATCCCCTACTGGGCAGCTAGAACCATGTCCATCCCGGCCATCAAGTTCCTCCCGCTGGACCGGAGAGACAGCGGCCGCTGTTCCCCCGTCGCCGCCCCGCAGAGCCGCGGCATATGTCTTCTGCTGAGACAGGGAGCTGATAAAATCCTCCGCTTTCTGAGGGGAATCGAAGCTTTTCTGTTCCCCTTTGTGCCGTAGTTTAACCACCGCCGGATAGATGAGGAAGGGCTGGAGGCCAAGCGCTGTCATCTTCTTCAAAACCGGACCAAATGCCTTTCTCCTGATCGCTGTAGCTGGACTAAAGTCGGGAAAAAATAGTAGTGTAACATTGTTCTGTGCGCATTTCACCGGATAGGCCTGCCGAGCACCCTTCAGGATATCTGATCTGTCATGCCATCTCAGTACACGGAAGATAAGAGTGCGCGGCCGATCGGAGCCTCTCCCTCCGTCATACACGCGGTGCGCCCGGTCAATCTCAATGTCACGGCCCCTCAAGGAAGGAATCCACTTGGGAAGATGAACTCTGAGGAAACCAGCGCGTCGGATCCCTCAGCCCCCTCTGGCAGCCCCACCAGTCGTACGTTGTTCCTCCTGCACCTGTCCTCCATATCCGTCATCTTCTCGGTGAGTCGCTCCAGCTGATTTCTTACGTCCGTGACTGCCCTCCTATCCTCACGTGCATCTGCTTGCACAGAGTCAACGCGGTCACGCGTCTGCTTCGCCGCGGTAGTTATGGCCTCAAACTCCTCTCTTAGCTTTTTAACAGACTTGTTGGTCGCTTGTATGTCCTCACGCAGTTCGCGCAATGCTGGAATCAGTACAGAGTCCATCGCATCTCTTACTGCCGAATTCACAACCGAATTCAAAGTGTTTTGCTGTTGTTTAAATGCTAGTTCAATACGGCTAGCGATAGCATCGTCGAGGTCTTCTCTGGAGATGGCGGAATCTCTGAATTTTTTGCTCAATCTCTCTTTTCCGATCCCCTTTGTCTGCCTTAGCACTCATGATGGGTCCAATACAGAGTGGTTCAAATTTTACTGACAGGATCTTACAATATGTGGCAAAGTGAGCAGAGCGAAAGACTAAGCCTGCATCGCCGTCGAAGGGTCACGTGATCCCTCTTTAGAGATGTTTTTAAAGAATTTTGGATGAATGTTAAGACTATGAAATCTACTTTTTTATCATTGCAACAGTGGTGGGATTTTGTAAAAGTGCAAATTAAACAATTAAGTCAGCAATATACGCAAAATGCCACAAAGGGAATTAAAGAGTCAATGAGTGTCTTGGAAGAAGAGTTAATGAAATTAGAAGATGTGCCAATATGTCATGCAATGTCATGGAAAATGTTAAGAAGAAAAATAATTTATTAGCCGATTTGTTGGGTTTGACTACACAAGGTGCTATAATTAGATCTCGGTATCAAAGTGTTGAGTTAATGGATGCTGCTTCAAAAAAATGTTTCAATCTGGAGAACAAGAACAGCCAGAAAAAAATGTATTCATGCCTTGCGGTCTGAAAACAGTTTTATTGACTAGTCCTGTAGATATCAGGAAAAGAGCTGTACAGCTCTATAAGAATTTATATAAAAGTGAAACTTTAGAAGTAAAAGATGATCAGCTTGGTTTTTAAATTTTTTTTTTACCACAGATAGCTGAAGATGTCAATAATGAAATTAGTAAAAGTTTAAGTTTAGCAGAAGTTGAAGCATTGAAGAAGATGGAAAATGGTCAAACACCCGGAATAGATGGTATAACAGCTGAATTTTATAAGGCCTTTTGTTCAGAAGTAGGCCCAGAATTAGTAGCAATTTTTAACGAGAGCCTGAAAAATGAACTTCTGCCACGTAGCTGTCGTAGAGCAGTTATAACGCTGTTACCAAAAAAAGGAGCTCTTACTGAGATTGGTAACTGGAGGCCTGTAATGATTATAAAGTTCTCTCTAAAGCCCTTGAAAAGTATCAGAAAAGTATCAGTCTATAAAACAGTTTCTGGGAGACGACATATTTTGTAGACTTTCTGCGAATTACAACACAAACCAGAAGCAACAGTATCTGCCGAATGGAGAAGGGTTGGCTATTTACTAGGGCTGGGTACCGAACTCGGTACTTTTAAAGGTACATGTATGAACTGAATTGCATACGAGAGAGAGAGAGAGAGATACCCTGTGACTTGTCACCCCTGCAACTCTTTAAAACACAACACACGGCAAAACGAAATGTTCTGAAGTGTGCTTACATTCTAGGGTCATATGGTTTCCGTGAAAACGTGGACAGGATGGCGGAGTCCATTCATAAAAACTGAATATACTCTATAGCACGGAATGCCACGGAATTCGTCAAGTTTTAGATCAATAAAAGAATGTCTGTTACTTAATTCGAATCGTGATATGAACTGGTGTATGTGAATATTATAACGCAAAAAGATGGTTTAAATATGAATCCTGCATGTTCTGTTAGTCTCAGTATGTTTGAATGGCGGAGATGTGGTTTTGTTTAGTACACAAATACTGAAGCACACGTGAACTCACTGTGATTTTCGAACTCTGCATCTCACAACATGAACACATGAACTTACAGGCTGTGAGAGTCACTTCATGAGAATTTTACCGTTTCATTTGAGAAAACTAGCATCATATCATACTATATACACAAACTTCACGGCAACCTGTCAAAATAAAAGTGCGGTTTAACATGTAACAGAAATATATTACTCTTGTATTACTTTTGTACAGTATAATGTGCGTCTTTATATATTCCATTTACTGACAAATTTAAATAAAACAATTAAATGATCAAAATAATTATTACAACCACATTAACGACTTAAATGTAGAAAAAAAATACAACTATTATTAAAACTTTTTAAAAGGAATATTCACACAATTTTTCTACCATGTATTAATTAACAGTAAACCTCTGTTTGTTTGCCAAAAAATAAAAGGGTTTCATTTTCATTTGATTAAAAATAAATAAATGTTTCATGTCTTCATTTGATTATCAGAAAAATAAAACAATTTCTGGAAGAAAAAAAAGAAAAACATTTTAGGGCCGTATTGTTCAAAATGTTGAAATTGAGAGTTTTGGACTTATTTTTTCACTTAAATAAATGTTTTTGTTATTACACGGAGAGTAAAGTACCGTACTGTTGAGTGGGAGGTCATTTTTCTAAATGCCACTTTACTGCCATGTCTTCTGCCTCATGATATTTTGCTCCGATCTGGCCAATCATAGGAGTGGCTAAGCTAATACAGTAGTGGTCAGAGTGATCGACACCCTTGGTAAATATGATCAAAGAAGGCTGTGAAAATTAATCTGCATTGTTAATCCTTTTGATCTTTTATTTTAAAAATTCACGAAAATCTAACCTTTCATTGGATAAGAATTTAAAATGGGGGGAAATATCATTATGAAATGTTTTTTCTCAAATACACGTTGGACACAATTATTGGCACCCCTAGAAATTCTCATGAGTAAAATATCTCTGAAGTATATTCCCATTCATATTCACAATTTTGAGCACTCCAGGTGACACACAGCAGCCACAACAGCACTTATGTTATTTATTTTTTTCCTTTTTATTTTGAAACATTCACAAACGCATGAACTACCGTATATCATGAAATATCTTGATTCTCACCTTTTATAGATTGTTGATATGTGGGCAATGGTCAAAGTAACCTAATAATGTAATCTATTAACTATGCATGAAAACCTGTCTGTTTATGGGTGTCATGCCATAACACTTTTAATACGACTGACTTTATATTTAATGTGAATTTAACATTGAAAGTTAATGTGAATAAAAACATTGCAAATTAGGCTACTAATCATAACACTTTCATGAGAGAGAGCAAAGAACATTTACACTGACAGTCTAGTTCAAGCACACTCAAAAACTCCCATTAAAATCACTGAAGCTGTTTACACTAAGTTCGCACTGAAAGTTCTAATCACGCTGGTGTGATTGTATCAAATATAAAAAATATTAATCGGCATCCGAGTGGATGCTGCATACTGGTGGTGGTTGAGGAGAGACCCCCCCACATGATTGTAAAGCGCTTTGGGTGTACAGCAATACACAATAAAGCGCTATATAAATGCATCATTCATTCATTCATTCATTCATTTTTGGTCTTATGGAAGCTGCATTCAAAATTCATTTGGCTCAAAAATCTGAGGGAGCACGTGCCCCCTTACTTTGGAAATTCTTAATTATTGCCCTCAGAGGCGTCATGCCCATTCAATCACCATAAAATGTTAGGAAACTGCCTGGAAGAGGACGTGTGTCTATATCGTCCTAATGCACGGTGAGAAGGAGAGTTTGAGCGGCTAAAGACTCTCCAAGGACCACAGCTGGAGAATTGCAGAAAATAGTTGAGTCTCGGGGTCAGAAAACCTTAAAAGAAATTGTCAAACAGCCCCTACATCAGCACATGTTGTTTGGGAGGGTTTCAAGAAAAGTTCTCCTCACTCATCCAAAAACACACTCCAGCATATTCAGTTATCAGACACGACTGGAGCTTCAGATGGGACTGGCTTCTATGGTCAGATCAAACTAAAACATGAGCTTTTTAGCAGCAAACACTCAAGATGGGTTTAAAAAGTACCCCATGTGTACAGTGAAATATACTGCTGTATTTTTGATGTTGTGGGCCTATATTTCTGCTGGAGGTCCTGGACATCTTGTTTAGACGCATGGCATCATGGATTCTATCAAATACCAACAGATAAAAAATCAATAAGTGACCGACTCTGTTAGAAATCTTAGGTCACTGAGCACAAAACCAAGCTTCTGCTGGCCATTCCAGTCCTCTGACCTGAACCCTGTAGAACATGAGTGAACTGAAGAGAAGAAGCAGCAACATGGAGCTGTGAATCTAAAGGGTCTGAAGTGATTCTGGATGAAGGAATGGTCTCTGATCTCTTGTCAGGTGTCTCTAACCTCATCAGGCATTACAGGAGAACACTTAGAGCTGTTAAACTGACAAACGGAGGTTTCAAAAAGTATTGAATAAAAGGGTGCCATTTAATTGTGGCTAATGTGTATTAGAGAAAAACATTTATTTCATAATGATATTTCCCCCCATTTTAAATTCGTATTATCCAATGAAAGGTTATATTTTTGTGAATTTTTTTTAAATAAAAGATCGAAAGAATTAATGCAGATTAATTTTCACAGCCTTCTTTGATCATATTTACCAAAGGTGCCGATAATTCTGACCACTACTGTAGGTTTGTGAGATGATTAATTTAAAGAATATAAATTATAATCTATAAAATGTTCGGTAACACTTTACAGTAAGGGTACATGAATTATCATGAATTCATGTATAAATTCATGCATGAATTATGCATTAATTCATGCATTAATATCTCTTGAATCATCAGGAACTAACATGAGTTCAACGTTTTTCATTCATGACTTCATGGATGAACAACCCCTTAATTCAAACATTAACTAAGATGAGTACATCATCATGAATTATGATTTATTACGCATGATCATGATGTTTTCTTTGTTCACCAAAAAAATGGTCTTTACTATCCATTGTGGATAAAGCTACGGTTATGGAACATGAATCATCATGTATTCATGCATTTAAAAAAGCATGAATTCATCCATGTAAGACTACTCTTTGAATTATTAAAAGAATATACAAAAAACCCACATTCATGCATGCATACAGGCTAGAACAGTATATCGATTAATGTGAGAACTGTTTTTCTGAATTATTCTGATCTGAGTTATCCAGCATGTTCATCTTCATAGCCTGCAGGTAAATGGACAGACCCCAAAATTGGCCAATCACAGCTCATAGCACATGAATTCTGTTGACATTCAAATACAGTAGTCATCATTAACTAAGCATTATCTTTTAATAACTTCATCATGTGTGTGGCCCCTCAACTAAAGTGGTGACTTGGTCCTTTGAAACACTGATGAACAATGTGTTTTCATTATGATCTGAGTTATCCAGAATGTTCATGTCTTCTTCACAGCCTGCAGGTAAATGGACAGAGCCCATAGCACATGAATTCTGTTGACATTCAAATACAGTAGTCATCATTAACTAAGCATTATCTTTTAATAACTTCATCATGTGTGGCCCTCAACTAAAGTGGTGACTTGGTCCTTTGAAACACTGATGAACAATGTGTTATTAATGGTGGCAAAACTGTGAAATGACATGAATGTGAACATGGAAGATCAAGCCTTTGCAAACAATGTACTGTGGACACAAATGGACTTTGATATTAACTTTACTGCTTTATTCTTAAACAGTATAAACCAGATTAAATCAACAGCAATGCCTGGGAAGAGCTGAGAAGGAATTCAGTACATGCACCATGAACTTTAAGTGCCAGTATATCTGAAAACTCTTTACAAAACCATAAAGCTGTTTTACAAAAATGAAAATGAAAATTTTTTTCACACACAGCTTGATCTCTTTTAGGGTAAGGAGTCACCTTTTAATATATAAAGCTACTAATGTGGACTCCTCCATATCATGAAATATTTAATGCTGAACAAAACTAAACTAAACAAATACATGGCACAAACACATGGCAGTACAAACAAACTACTTGTTTACTTCTTGTAAATATCCAGTAAGGATCCATCATCCTTTTTCTTTAGGATAGCTGAAGCTGTAGGCTCCTGCTCACAAAAACCTCTGCAAGTTTCAAAAGTATTCATATCTACCCCAAGCCATGCTTAATGCTGATGCGTTAATTCTATAAAATGAAACCGAATAAGACATCACTCTAGAGAGAGTAAAGAATTTTATCTCTGAAACTAACATTTAATTCCTTTTTCGACACTCTATACCCAACAAATGAATTACATTCATTAGCTAACAGGGAAACTGGTGCTGAATGTCCTTCAATAAGCGACCAAGTAATCCTCTCTTATGCTTGTTTCCAAGCCAGTAGGTCCATTCTATAACTGCAAGATGCTCTTTCAAAAGCTTGGCAGTTCGGTTTCCCCTCAATCGCCAAATTATCGATTTGTATGTTAACCATGCCCTCTCCAAATGCTGAGTGTGAGCTCCACTTACAGGATCAACAAACCACCTTGAATGATTCACGGTGAAATGCCTGTAGCCCAAATTGGTGAGAGCACCCCTATATGCTCTCCACTCGTCACTAAGGATTAATGTCCCAGGCTGCACATGCTTCACCAATAAGGGAATCAGATGGTGGCGGGACCTCTTCTTGACCAGCCTCAGGATAGGTCTTCGATGCCTTTCTTTTACTCCAAGCATCCCAAAAACCCACTTTTTGCGTCTCCAGGTGTTGGATATTCTCCCACGAGCATACTGTAAAAACAACATATTTTCTTAACATCTGACACTTAAATTCACCATTAATATCATAACTGGAATATAGCCTGACCCTAAGGGCCCTATTTTCATTTAGACACAGTGCGTCATGTACGGCCAGTCTCAAGCACAGTGACATTTTATGTAATAGAACACAAATATAGAGCATACTATTTGCATTTGAGTTGGCAAATAGGAAGCTAGGGCTGATATACATTCTAGTAGCAGAACGCAACACAAATAAAACAAGATAGTTTCATTTTAATCTTTATAGAATACCTTTCGTTTATGGCGGAAATTGCTCTCATCGATGACAACAGTCTCCATTTCATCTCCAAGTCGTTGTCCTGTTTTATTTTCATATCGCCTCATTGCATGTCTGCACACTCTTCTTACACGGGATGACATCTTTGAGAGTGTTGCTGAACTTTTAGCAATACCATCTGCCTTCATATCAACCTGCCTCATTCGCAAGCCTTGAGAAAACCTGACAAAGAAGCACATTTACTTAAATATTAAACAAATACTGAGCATCACAGAAAGCATAGAAATGTTATTGACCAAAAAAATTATTGAGTCTATCATTGACTATGTGCATTAATATATGGACCACTGCCGGACACCACCCTCCACTGCATGCCTAACAGTTTTACTGATCATGCTATTTAGCGAGGTTCAAACATTGCGGGGTTTTGTGGGTTAAAGAACCTAAGCCTTCCAAATCCATGTGCATCTATGTGTCATATACAGGTGAAACTCGAAAAATTTGAATATCGTGCAAAAGTTCATTTATTTCAGTAATTAAACTTAAAAGCTGAAACTAATATATTATATAGACTCATTACATGCAAAGTGAGATATTTCAAGCCTTTAATTGTTATAATTTTGATGATTATGGCTTACAGCTTATGAAAAGCTAAACATTTTCTGAGATTTTGAATTTGGGGTTTTCATAAGCTGTAAGCCATAATCATCAAAATTACCCGCAGGAAATTCTCGTGCTAAGTTCCCGTGAATTTGAGTATAATGGCGCTCAACGTTACACTTTTTACCGACAGCAATGTTAGCACTGCAAATTAGGAACGGACATCTTTCGCCTACATTCGTAAAGACAAACTCAGAGGGGTGGGGCATCTGTCTATATTGCCTGACTCTGATTGGATGAAAAGTATGTCTTGGCTACTTTCAATCAGGCCATGAGCTACTGGTAGCTCACGAGCGACATGTTGGAGACCCCTGTTCTATAGACACACTACAGTAAGTACAATTGCATTACTTATCTGAATGTATGATTTTGGTTACCTGTAAAAAAAATTTCATCCATGAAAATAGGCTGCATCTTGACTTCTCAAAGACTGATCCTGATCTGACAGTCTTGGTGCTTCTTTTGCCTCTGTGGCTATTATGTCGGCATTCCCTTGAGGAAACCAAAAAAATAAACTAATTATGTGCAGCCTACATAGCCTAAGAAAAAAGAATAGCCGTTTAGCAAATATAAATTCAATAAGAAATGGTATGCTGTTTATGTTGGTCGAAGGCTTAAAAAATGTCTTGGCTAACATCAAACAGATAGTTCATCCAAAAATGTGTCATCATTTACTCACCCTCAAGTTGTTCCAAACCTGTACACATTTCTTTGTTCTGCTGAATATTTGGAGGAATGTTTGTAACCAAGCAGATCTCATCCCCCATTGACTACCATGGTAGGAAAAAAAATACTATGGAAGTCAATGGGGGATGAGATCTGCTTGGTTACAAACATTCCTCCAAATATCCTTATTTGTGTTCAGCAGAACAAATAAGCTCATACAGGTTTGGAACAACTCGAGGGTGAGTAAATGATGACATACATTTTTGGTTTCAAAACTATCCATTTAAGAACATATTCAGCATTACTCGAAGACTTATCGCAATCTATCTTGGTTAAGCTTGGTGGTAGTGGTAGTATTCAGGCTCTCAGGAAACAATAACTTTATCTTGCAAAATAAATTAAAAGTTGAAGTATGGGGATAAATAATAATCCCATACAAGATACAATTACTAATTACCAATTAACACATTTAAGTTATATACTTTGGTGTCTATCTCTACCTACTTCCACAGCTTGCTACTAGCTTATTAGAGCAATGTTGCTAGCAAAGAAAGATTATAGAGCAGGGAGTGCTGCTGTATAATCTTTGGTATCAGCATAAATAAATTAACGGTATCAAATTATTTCAAACTGGTGGACATAATCTTATTGTTATATAAAATTAACATTCATGAATAAACTTAACCATGCACATAACTTACCACCTGTAGATGTCTGCCGAGTTGCCTTTCTTCTTTAACTTCATCTTGTGCTGACACAACTTGCATCTTATTCTATTTTTCAACAGCTTCTTTTTCTGTAACCATTTAATTAATTTGACTGTCCTCCTCTTGGTTGTCTTTCCCTCTGTTAAAGACAATATTTTATTTCCTAAATGCATGTCTTTGTCAGATTTTCTCTCAATTTAAAGTTACCAATGTAACTTCCACTTGCATCTGGGGTTGTGGAGTTGGGCGCTAATAGAAAAAAAGATTTGGGCGCTAATTTTGAGGATACGCCCAAACGTGGTCCGAGTGTGCACGCCACGCACACGCAAAGCATGTGTAAAACTGATTGGCAGCCTGAATGGACAGGACATCACACCACTGACACGGTCCTCAAGTCGAGTCCAGGGAATAATTATCGTGTACTTAACTTCCATGTATGATTTTAAGTAATTAAAATGTGTCTATTTGTGAGCTATTGCTCTTAACTGGCTCATTCGTAAAGCACTGCTGTCGCCCATATAAGGCTGAAAACAAGCTAATTTGACTGAATGGGGTGACTAAGAGCAGTCGTTTTTAGCTTTATTACCACCATCCACGCCCATTACGTCTGTGGTTGGCATCATGCTTCAAAACAAAAACATTATACAATTTCTAAATGACGTCAAAATATCTGGAGCCCGCTTTACTCTGACGGAGATATCATACTTTGACAATACACTGGAAATCCAGGCCCCTAGAGAGCTCCTTTTGGAAATGAGGCTGCGAACGAGAACAACTTCTGCAGTCATACGACTTCAACCAGTCAGCAGAGAGGAGGAGGAGGAGGAAGAGGAGCGCGCCAAATCCAAAATCACAAGTACAGCAACTCGCCATTACTGCAGTGGTGATCACTCCCCTGAAAGTAGTTATGTATGATTCCTTTGTCCCTGAATTTCACAGCTTTTCAGCCCCATTGTTTTTGTGTAAACTAAGTTAGAACAGAGACCTGTCAAAAATGTGTTACAACTGTGACGGTGCTCCCCATGACTTATCACCACAGTAATGCCAGCACCCACAAATTGTTTTATTAGCTCCGTTTGTGTACGGAAAGGTAATGTTTGCTTATTTTGTTTGATGATTAAGCAAATGTAAAAATTGTGAACTGTACTGCACTATTACTAGGCTGGTTCGATTTAACTGGATTCAACCATTAACGCTTTCTTTTGTTCTACAGTTAAAACCCCTGACGACTCCATCCGCCGCTACAACATGGTGTTGGAAAAGATTAAAAAGGAACACATCAGCAAAGCTGAAGCATATACAAGGCTTGGGGTCGATCGAAATACTATTGTGTTTCAGGCTCCGATTGCAGAACTCGCAGCGACTAACCCAGATCTGTTCAATACATTGAGGTCCACTTTTAAAAGAAAGGACAGTCTGAAAAGGTTTGCTGAAACTTGCAGGGGTTTTTGTGAGCAGGAGCCTACAGCTTCAGCTATCCTAAAGAAAAAGGATGATGGATCCTTACTGGATATTTACAAGAAGTAAACAAGTAGTTTGTTTGTACTGCCATGTGTTTGTGCCATGTATTTGTTTAGTATAGTTTTGTTCAGCATTAAATATTTCATGATATGGAGGAGTCCACATCAGTAGTTTTTTATATTAAAAGGTGACTCCTTACCCTAAAAGAGATCAAGCTGTGTGTGAAAAATTTTTCATTTTCATTTTTGTAAAACAGCTTTATGGTTTTGTAAAGAGTTTTCAGATATACTGGCACTTAAAGTTCATGGTGTATGTACTGAATTCCTTCTCAGCTCTTCCCAGGCATTGCTGTTGATTTAATCTGGTTTATACTGTTTAAGAATAAAGCAGTAAAGTTAAGATCAAAGTCCATTTGTGTCCACAGTACATTGTTTGCAAAGGCTTGATCTTCCATGTTCACATTCATGTCATTTCACAGTTTTGCCACCATTAATAACACATTGTTCATCAGTGTTTCAAAGGACCAAGTCACCACTTTAGTTGAAGGGCCACACACATGATGAAGTTATTAAAAGATAATGCTTAGTTAATGATGACTACTGTATTTGATTGTCAACAGAATTCATGTGCTATGGGCTCTGTCCATTTACCTGCAGGCTGTGAAGAAGACATGAACATTCTGGATAACTCAGATCATAATGAAAACACATTGTTCATCAGTGTTTCAAAGGACCAAGTCACCACTTTAGTTGAGGGGCCACACACATGATGAAGTTATTAAAAGATAATGCTTAGTTAATGATGACTACTGTATTTGAATGTCAACAGAATTCATGTGCTATGGGCTCTGTCCATTTACCTGCAGGCTGTGAAGAAGACATGAACATTCTGGATAACTCAGATCATAATGAAAACACATTGTTCATCAGTGTTTCAAAGGACCAAGTCACCACTTTAGTTGAGGGGCCACACACATGATGAAGTTATTAAAAGATAATGCTTAGTTAATGATGACTACTGTATTTGAATGTCAACAGAATTCATGTGCTATGAGCTGTGATTGGCCAATTTTGGGGTCTGTCCATTTACCTGCAGGCTATGAAGATGAACATGCTGGATAACTCAGATCATAATTCAGAAAAACAGTTCTCACATTAATCGATATACTGTTCTAGCCTGTATGCATGCATGAAGTAATGTGGGTTTTTTGTATATTCTTTTAATAATTCAAAGAGTAGTCTTACGTGGATGAATTCATGCTTTTTTAAATGCATGAATACATGATGATTCATGTTCCATAACCGTAGCTTTATCCACAATGGATAGTAAAGACCATTTTTTTGGTGAACAAAGAAAACATCATGATCATGCATAATAAATCATAATTCATGATGATGTACTCATCTTAGTTAATGTTTGAATTAAGGGGTTGTTCATCCATGAAGTCATGAATGAAAAACGTTGAACTCATGTTAGTTCCTGATGATTCATGAGATATTAATGCATGAATTAATGCATAATTCATGCATGAATTTATACATGAATTCATGATAATTCATGTACCCTTACTATAAAGTGTTACCAAATGTTCTATGATAATCAAGGCCAAACCAATGGAAATTGATGTTTCCAGATAGTGATTTTGTCCCCGCTAAGATATAAAAACTAGGAATGTGTGTGTATCTGAAAGCGGACCTCACAAGTGCTCGATGTTTAAACCAGAGCCCCACAAGTGACTCAAAAACGCATGTGAGAAAATTTTGTGTGAATTTTGTTACATTGAAGTGATATTTGTTATTAAGGACTGGTCATTATCTTACTTGATTTTTTATAAGTGCGTAGATCCACTGGAAAGGCTGGACCCCACAATTTGGCAAAAAACAGTGGACCCCCTTATGTAAGGAAAACAAGTATGTGTGTGTGTGTGTGAGAATTTGTGACCAAATGTCGCCACGAGGATAGCAAAACCTGAAATTTTTGACATTGTGGGGAGCGGCCTGTGGTCCCCATGAGGGGAAAAAAATAAATAGTAAATGTTTATCTCAAAGTGTAAGAATGCAAACAGGTTATCTGTAAGGGGTAGGTTTAGCGTTAGGTGATAGAAAATATAGTTTGGTCAGTATAAAAGTAATAGAAGTCTATGGAAAGTCCCCACAATTCACAAAAACAAACGTGTGTGTGTGTGTGTGTGTGTGTGTACGTACATTTGTGTAGTCCTGCTGTAATTCTGGATTCTCCTCCATGATCCACACTATAAAACACACACAGAGTCATATTATATTTTTGATTATGATCTTGGCTTCCAATGATTTTGAAAACAATATAATCAAGATAAAACATGTTAAACCATGCTTTAAACATACTAGTAATATTCTAGATGTTAGCTACATGTTAAACATGTTAGAATAGCATAGCATCAGGGTTGCAGCTCTCACACACTTTCAGACTCTGTCTCTCACGGATTGACTAAATCTCACAGCAAATAACAAGAATCTGCTAGATCTGCTCAGGATTTTCCCACTGGTCTTGTTTGGTTTCACAGAGACTGGACTGGTCTAAAGCACATTAAAACAAATAAAACCAGACCCTGAAATGAACAGCTAAAGCGATGATGGGTCAGTAGCAGCTGCCTCTTGCGGGGCCAGATTGCTCTGTCTTCTTTTACTCCCTCTCCTGAAAAGTCTGTGTTGTGGACATAAATAGATGGTTCTGTGTTTAAATAAACTCAGTTCTTGTCAAGAAAAAAGAAAGGAATGGCAGTTGTTAAGTCAAGTCACCTTTATTTATATAGCGCTTTTAACAATACGGATTGCGTCAAAGCACTTAACAATATCAAATTGGAGGATAGAGTGTCAGTAATGTATAATGATAAGAATAAACACTCAATTTTCAGTTGTGAGCAGGGTGGCCAAAGGGATGAAGCTGAGGTGAATAGTGCACTGTTAAAAACGTGAGTGTGAAATGTCAGTACATTCCAGGTTAATAATTGCATTACTTTCACAGTGGGACTTCTTTTGTATCTAATAGGGGTGGCACGATACACAGATGTCACGGTTCGGTACGTACCTCGGTTCGGGGGTCACGGTTCGATACAATTTCGGTACAACAGGGGGAAAAAAATCTACTATGCTCAGTTTCTTTTCATTTATTTTGAACAGACAGTAGTGCAAATTACAATTTTTTTCCATCTAGATGTGAAAATACTAAATATTATTACATGTTATATATATAATATCTGTTTTGTTTTCATTGTGAGTGTACACAAATAAAAGCAGACCTTTATACAGTAATTAAGACAATAAGTGTTTACAGTTGATTCTGCTGGTATAAGGAAACAGTTGAAGTGATCGCGCCGGAGCGTGCGCGCACACGCACACACACACACACACACACACACACACACACAAAACACATCAGTTCCAGCACTGCTAACTTGACAGCGCAGTTGGTACTTTATCAGAATAAAATACAGTGAGCCAAACATCAGCGCGCGCCTCTGTGTCACCGCTGGAACGCGACTGAAGTACAAAGCCTGAAAAGCCGACTGAAGTTACATAATAAATAATAGTTTAGCATTCAGATACGTTACATCGAAAATATGGAAATATTATGGAATATTTGGATTTGTGCCGAATGAGAGAGGTAGGATACACGAGCACAAAGCTCTATTTCACCAACAGTTGAGTGTGCAAGCCTTTAAAGTATACTCCCTTGTCAGTCTATGTGAGAGATGCGTTCAGAATCAGCACATGGTCACTGTCTAGGGGGCTTTGTTTTCAAGTGCGCAACTCGGCATTCGCTGTTCTTCTGCTGGCGGTTATCAAGCAGCGTTGCATTACTGCGGGCACCCCCTTATGGATTGGGGGGGAATTGCCTGTATTCGTCGTAAGACCTCATGCACCGAATCGAGATGCCCAGACTGTGACGGTTCGGGACGAATACATGCCACCCCTAGTATCTAACTCCACTCTTAGAAATAAGAGGGGGTAGTCGTGGCCTAATGGTTAGAGTCGGACTTGTAACCTGAAGGTTGCGGGTTCGAGTCTCAGGTCTTGTAGGTGGGGGGAATGAATAACCAGAGTTCTCTTCCACCTTCAATACCACGACTGAGGTGAGACCCTTGAGCAAGACCAGAACCCCAAACTGCTCCCCAGCTGCCCACTGCTACAAGGTTTATATTACAAACTATGTCACCTTTTTGACCTCTTGTGAGTTCGCAGGTATGATTTAAATATTAGAGAAAACTTTTGGTCGAACTTTAGATTTTTTTTTGGTTTGTCTTCTGGCTGAACTAACCAGTAAACACGTGCCCTGCTCACTCCAAAGTCCCCACTCCAAGGGGATAGGGATGATCACTTCCATTTGGAATTTATAGATTATATAAGATAATAAACACATGATTACGATAGGATATTTGGTATGTGATTTTCTTGAGGTGAATGTGTACATCTGAAATGCTAATTTGTGCAGTGATATAAAAGGCTATAAATAGAATATTTTAACAACAGTAAATTACCAAATTCCACATGTGATCGCAAAAGGAAGTTATTACAAACACTCAATGGTGGTTTGAAGTGAGTTCTGAGTAAATGTGTACTAATCAATCTCATAAATTGTCTTTTGAAGCATGATGATAATATTAGCTCTAATGCAGCTGCAGAACAGGTCCAATTCTTCTTCATAATGCATTTTGTCATAATACTTCACGTAAGGTCGCAAGAAAATGTTTTGTTGTATTTATTTAGAAATGCTTTTGATAATAGTTGGGTAAATGTATACTGGGATTGAAGAGATGTGTATTGGTAAACGTTTTATTGCCAGTATAAAGGCTGATAATGGCTGAATAAAAACAAAATAATAATAAGGATTAGGTCTCATACCTGGCAGAGGTGTGAAAGGTTCTGTTTCCGTAAACTAGATTGTCATGCATTTCTTACATTAATCACGATTGATCACAAATTTAAAATACTAGGATTTACCTATAAATCACAGTCCATGACTGATTAACGCGATTAAATTTTTTAATCGATTGACAGCACTAATATATATATATATATATATATATATATATATATATATATATATATATATAACATGTAGGAAGTAGTTGTTGATTGTGTTGTCATTTCACCAAATTAAATCAACATCATTTCAATGTAAGGTACATTGCACTCTACTGTCGTCTCTCATTAAAGGCATAAATATAACTTTAAAAAAAGAGTTTATATGGTTGCTTCTTATTTAATTTGTTTCAGTTAATACTGCTCTTGGTGTTTGTGGTGGTGTGGCAGGGCTCAGACTAATGCTCTTTAAATCTGTTATATTGTTGTGTCCTCTAAAAACCCCTAGACTTCTATCTACATAGAGACACTGAGTAGTTCAAAATCAAATACTAAAACCTAAAATCTTGCTGTTCAACATACTTGAGTTTGTCCAGATTCTTGAGATTTTCAGAGAGCAGCTTGACTCCTGAATCTCCTGGGTGATTGTAGCTCAGATCCAGCTCTCTCAGGTGTGAGGGGTTTGAACTCCGAGCTGAAGACAAATAATCACAGCCTTCCTTTGTCACCATACAGCCAGACAACCTACAAACACACACAGCAACAGTCCACATTACATTAGTTTGGCTGTCAGACATCACTAACACGCAGTCATTTGTGATGTTATTTTCTGTAGTTTCAGTCATAAAAGTAAAGTAATCAGAAACAGTTATACTCCATTAAAGTACAAATGTACTTAAAAACAGGCACAAAGTATTTCTACATTGTCACTGGACACACAGGGTTAACCTCCTGGGGTCAACAATTGCGGCATCACTTTTTCACGCCGTCACGCATTTTTTCCGAAAAAGAGCTTAAAATGCTCCGTTATATAAGTGCAATACATCGTTTGAATCTGTAAAGGGTTTACTTTTATTTGTGTACACACACAATATCAACAGTTTTTCCTGTCTGAGCTCATTATCTGTAATTTGATAATGCACACGAACTGTTCATATGATAACTATCCACATGAGACACGCGGACATGTAAACACCCACATCGCTTCCATAAACAAGGTGTGAAAATTCATCAAGTTCATCTTGGCTACTTTTTTGAAAAAGACACGCTGAGAAGAATAAGCCAGAATTTACCTCAGAAGAAGAACGCAATGTGACATGCCATTTGTTCCAGCAGAGGAGATCATTTCTGCTGAGTAAGTAATGTTTCTTATTTGCATTAGATAATGTTACTGTGACATAAACTTGAACAAATTTACTAGTTGAACTTTTCCCAAACTGTAATTCCAGACTAAAATGTGTAAAACCATGTGCAACATTGCATCTAAAAGTTGTACGATGCGAGGATGTTTTTATACTCTATATACTTTAACAATAGATTATATGAACTAAGACAGGCATGAGTGTTTTTTTTACTGTATTTTTATTACAATTTTTATAAACATAACAATATACACATTGATCGCTAGGGTTGATTTGGCTGCTCTGGGTCGGCGGCGGTAGCGTGTTGCCATGCAGCGCCATTGCGCTTCGGGCGTCGCGTGTTCAAGTCCCGGCTCACAGACCTTTCCCAATCCCGTCCCCCCTCTCTCTCTCCCACTTCGCTTCCTGTCAACTTTGATCTGTACTATCAAAATTAAAGGCAAAAATGGCAAAAATAAATCGTAAAAAAAAAAGGTTTGATTATTGTAATGCTTTATTGGGTGGTTGTTCTGCAAGCTTAATAAACAAACTCCAGATGGTCCAAAATGCAGCAGCTAGAGTCCTTACTAGAACCAGGAAGTATGACCACATTAGCCTGGTTCTGTCAACACTGCACCGGCTCCCTATCAAACATCATATAGATTCTTCACTAATCTTGCTAATTACTTATAAAGCCCTGAATGGTTTAGCACCTCAGTACATGAGCGAACTCTTATCGCATTATAGTCCTTCATGTCTTCTGCTATCTCAAAACTCAGGCCATTTGATAATACCTAGAATATCAAAATCAACTGCGGGCAGCAGATCCTTTTCCGATTTAGCGCCCAAACTCTGGAACAATCTACCAAACACTGTTCGGGAGGCAGACCCACTCTGTCAGTTTAAATCTAGATTAAAAACCCATCTCTTTAACCTGGTTTACACATAACACACTAATACGCTTCTATTATTCAAATCCGTTAAAGGATTGTTAGGCCCAATGTACTTGTTACATCGTTAGAAGAATGGCATATATTAGTCTGTTTCTTTCTTATTCCGAGATCACTATTAGCAATGGTTTTAGCATTATTTTGCTATTAGCAATGGTTAATATTCACTTATTTTTCAAAGTGGACTCTATTTCCATAGAGTTTTTTGTGTTAATGAATACGGTGTCGTGTTGTTAATCATTTTATGGAAAACAGTTTACCTCAGTATCTTCAGCTTACAGTTTCTCCTCAGTCCATCAGAAAGCAGCTTCACTCCTGAATCCTGCAGATCATTGTTACTCAGGTCCAGCTCTCTCAGACGGGAGTTTGAGGATTGTAAAACTGATGACAAACTCTCACAAGACATAGCAGTGAGACTACATATGGAAAACCTGAACGAGAAAAACAGTAATTGCACACAGAATAAATTTTAGCAATGTGATTTTTTAATGATTAATGAAAAAATAAAATCAATGAAAGTGTTTGAAATCAGACCTCAGGATCTCCAGCTTACAGTGTGAACTTTTCAGTCCATCAGAAAGCAGCTTCACTCCTGAATCCTGCAGGTCATTGTTACTCAGGTCCAGCTCTCTCAGAACAGAGTTTAAGGATTGTAGAGCTGATGACAAACTCTCACAAGACTGAGCAGTGAGTTTACAGCCATACAGCCTGTGAAGAGAACAAAACAAACTATTAATTATTAATGTGTTTATCAGGTTTATAATCTGGACTGCATGTTTGTCCTAAATACAACATATACATTAAAACGGTAGAGATTAAAAAGACAATAAAATAGCATTAGTAACAGAAATGAGCACAAATGTCAGGGCATGTAAAAAAAAAAAAAACCTCCAAGGTTAAAAAACTCCTGAGTGTTAAGTTTTCAGCAAATCAAACTGACTCATGAATAATTTGATCCAGTTCAACTCAGTGATCTGGTCACAGCGGTTCATGTTATCAACACACTGAATATGTCTTACTGAAATGAGGCAAGTAATATAATATAAAAAGTAATATAACAGTGTGCAGAGGATTTGATTGACTAAGCGAAAACAGAGCTACTATAATAAATGCATAAAGAAAGGGAACATGTTTTAAACTAACATGAAATTGTAAATTGAAACAAACTGTTCAAAAGAATCACTTAAGGAAATTTAGGTATTAGTTCATTTCTCATAATTGGAAAATTTCATTACAAAAGTCCAGGTTTTCCAGGATGCTTGGAAACCCCGATTGTTTTCTCATGAGGTTTTTGAGTTGACATCGCCTGCCTTGTATCAGTGATTCAATGTATTCAAGACACATTAATTTTACAATATAAATGGGATAATCTGCTAGCTATAGTTATGAAAAGCCAATTCATCCTCATATTGTAGCAGTGATTCACTGAATGTCAAACCTCAGTGCGTTCAGCTGACAGTGTGAACTCTTCAGTCCATCATACAGCAGCTTCACTCCTGAATCCTGCAGGTTATTGCCACCCAGGGTCAGCTCTGTCAGATGAGAGTTTGATGATTGGAGAGCTGAAGACACAGTTTCACAGCATGTTTCATCAAAACCACAGCCGTCAAATCTGCCAAAACAGAAGGTTATGCGAGTTATTTTCTGATGTTTAGTGTTTATTTTACTTATTTTACCCTTCATAATCAGAACAAGAAGATATTTTACATAATATTTCAACATTTAATTGTTTAATGATGTTAGAATAAAACATTTGGCGGGAGGATGGCTGCATAACGCGAGAACTCAACGAGATCTGGTGCATAATCTAAGATGGCGGCTCCCCTCTGCTAGACTACAACGTTAAACAACTTTAATTTTTTTTTTTTCTCCTCTCCTGTTTTGCATTTTTTCTTCCTTTTCAAAACTGGACTATAACAATTTGCAACCTGGATTACCTTGAGGAATATATCGACACACATTACAACAGACTCAGGTACAGCACAGGTACAGCACCATCCACATCACCTAAACCACCACACTGCACAGAGGTAAGCGACATTCTACTCTCCATGGAAAATAAACTTTCCGGACTTGAGGCAAGGATCACGCTAATAGAAGTAATAAACAAGGACTTTCAAGAACTATGGCACAGCTTAGAATTCAGCCAAGAACAGATAGACACTCAACAAAGAAAATAATTTTTTGAAGGACTCCGTTCACTCTCTTACCGCTCAACACGCCTCCGTTGTCACACAAAACAAAGCCATGAAAGGGAGCATTCTGGGGCCCGTTCTTCGTACGTCGCTTATTATAACTGAGATGATTTGAAAGATTCCAGTTCTTCTAATCCTGATAACTGATCTCTGGCTAATTTGGTTCTTCAAACGAATTTACGTATTAGATTAAAATATCTGGATTAAGTTATCTAAGATTACTGCGCGTTCTTGTGTTCCCCGAAAAGGGCAGATGTATGTGATCCTCGAAACCACGATCAGCAATGCAGCGATTGGCTGGCGGCAAGACAGCAACGTAATGACATCATATCATTAAAAAAGACACCTGACGAAAAACTCGACACATTTCTGGACCTTTATAAGGAAACAGCCGAGCGAACAAAACTACACAAATATTATAATAGATAAATGAAATTTGCACTGTTTTTAATTTATTTGTAATTTTTTTTACATGATTCCCAATTATTTATATTCACGATTTCTAGCATTTGTACAGGCTTTACATTTTTATGTCAATGTTGCAATTAGCAATTCATTTAATTTTATCTTTGAAGCAAATTTCTTATGTGACAGCATTAATTAAAGTTTCTTAGAGATACAGTTATCTGCAGCTCCTGCGCTCCATCAAGCCACTCCCATAATAGCTGTCATCACTCAAATTAATGAACGATTCATACTTTATAGCATGTGTGTAAGACTCCAATACAATTATGTCCCGAGCAGGTTTAAGCTTACAGACCCGTTGCTATGACAGCAAGTCTAGGATGAGCTTCGAAGAACCAAATGATCCAAGATCAGGCGAAATCGTCAACAATCAAATCCAGCTAACTGAGTTAGCGACGTACGAAAAACGGACCCCTGGACTTACAATCGCGAAGCGTGAGGGACAATTGAGTTTTCACAGGCATTCCGGAACAAACCCCAGATGACCCCGAAAAATCAGTTAAGGACTTCATGATAAAACAGCTCAAATTACCAGCTGAAACTGTACAGGATATCACTTTTCACCGCGTGCATCGGATCAGATCCCAGAACAACAACAATTGCCCACGTCCAATCATCGCAAAATTCAAACATTATAAACAAAAAGAACTGGTTCAGAGGCAAGGCAGACAACTCAAAGGCACAAACTACAGACTCAATGATCAATATCCAAAGGACATTCTCGAGCATCGAAAACATATGTTCCCTATTCGAAAACAAATGATGAATGAAGGAAAAAAGGCAACCATAACTGTGGACAAACTTCACATAAATGGACAGTTATATCATGATAAAGACCTTACCCCCTGGCTCTTCTGAACTCTTCACTCTCATTTCCGAATAAGTGACTGTTGTTTATGAATTTAAAAATGGATCACCCTTACTTCGCTCACCAGATCCTCTCTCTCTCTCTCTTTATCACATTTTAAGTCATGAAATTAGCTCTCATGTTGCACCTTGGTCTCGCGCCCCCCCCAACATAATATCATTGTTTCACACCATGTCAGTATTTAATGGTCCTTGTATTGTTGTTATTGATTTGCTTCATACACACTGTCATTTGTGTTTCTTCAGTTTTGTTCGTCGGCCAACAACATTAACATGTTATGCACACACATGTACCTACAGTGACAACTCCATAAATATATACACTCACACCTATACATACACGGCACTCATACATTCATACAGTAATATTCATTTCCCTTCCATAACATGTCTTCTATCAATTTACTAACCTGGAATGTTCGTGGAATTGGTTCTCATGCAAAGAAGGTCAAAGTCTTGAATCATTTAAATCATTGGTCTCAAACTCAATTCCTGGAGGGCCACAGCTCTGTAGAGTTTAGCTCCAACCATTTCCAAATCACACCTGCTTGGAAGTTTCTAGTAATCCTGAAGACCTTGATTAGCTGGATCAGGTGTGTTTGATTAGGGCTGGAGCTAAACTGTGCAGAGCTGTGGCCCTCCAGGAATTGAGTTTGAGACCAATGATTTAAATAATCTACAAGCTGACATATGCCTTTTGCAAGAAACACATCTATCAGATGCAGATCAAGATAAAATTAAATCAAAGTACAATCATTTATTCTCAGCTCAAAACAAAGAGGAGTTTGCATTTTAATAAGTAAAAAAAATCTAATTTCTTCATAATACCACTGTTATAGACCCCGAAGGACGTTTTATTATTATAAACATTTCAATCGATAATAGCCCAGTTACAATTGGTAATCTATACGGCCCAAACTCAGACGACCCATCTTTTTTAAAAAACTTATTTTCCTCCAGGGCCGTACCCACCATTGAGGTCCCCGAGGTCCGGACCTCGGTATATTTCCAATAACAGAAGTTGTAAAATAATTACCTTATATTAATTCTGCTTTGGTGCTGCAAGGATAAAAAGCCAAGGTAACAGGCCTTCTCATCTGAGATGCCTCAGTGGTAGGGGTGTGCGATATATAGTCTGCGATAATATCGAGTATACATTATCGAGTATTTTGCAAAAACCATTCAAAACACTCCGACAGAGTGCACGCATACATTACGTGAAGTCTAGACTAGTGAGAGCGCATTTAGAGAGCGTTCTTTCACTGCCTGATTCAGTCTATTAAAATGCATTTAGAATGATCACAAATTCAAGACATGGGTGTTACGATATGTAGACCAGACACAGCGGATGGTGAGTATAACACAGATTTATTGATATAAGTAGGCAGATAAGTAATGCAGTCTGTTGATATTGTGAATGTGGGATGATAATGACTGATAAAGGATATTTTGCCAAGGTGGAGATGCCAGGAGCTCGTGATTGACGGGAGATGCACACACCTCGGGGAATGGTGGTTTCTGAGCGGGGAAGACAGGCGAGGACAGACGAATGGAGGTGACGCAGGGAAACACAGACGATCCGGACGAGGAGGTAAGTATAGCGAGGTAAGTCTATCTAGCATTTTACATTTACATTTATGCATTTAGCAGACGCTTTTATCCAAAGCGACTTACATTGCATTCAAGTTACAGTTTTTTTACATTTTATCAGCTCTTGCTTTCCCTGGGAATCGAACCCATGATCTTGGTGTTGCTAGCGCCATGCTCTACTAGTTGAGCTACAGGAAAGCTAGCAGGTAGGGAATGAGTCCACTTCGTGTGATCGAGATCGGATGCTGACTGGAGTGAGGTGTGTGCTTATGTAGTGTGGTTTGGGCTGAGTGTTGATGAGGTGCAGGTGGTTGTGATCAGTATTCAGGTGATTGTGATCTTTGCTTGGGATTGGTGGAGGAGCCTGGCTGATCCGTGACAATGGGGGCAGAAAATTTAAATATTTATACCACTTCAATATATCACTTAATCAATTTCACACAAAGAGTGCCATTTTTCTCCAAAAATTACCATGATTACAAATGTGATATTGAATTTTTACAACAGATCAATAAACAAAAAGTTAATTAAGTTTTAGACACTATATTACCTGTTTTTGCTCAATTTCACCAACAAAAATAATTCCAAACACAGCCACAGCACTGTTTTGCGTCTCTGAGCAACATGACGGTGTTTCGTTCCTGAATGAATCAACTGATTCGGTTCAATCGCAATGACTCACTTATTAACAGTGGTTTGCTGCCACCTATTGGTGGTTTTAATTTCACATTTCGATTTTTTTAAATAATTTCAAATATCAGAATTTAACGTTTTATTTTTAATATATCAAAACATTATTTATGCATTTGTAATTGCAGTTAAATGCATTATGTCTTGCATTAAACAGTGTGTAAATGCATCTAAATTCCACTTCAGATGCAGCTTCTGAGCTGATTTGATTTGCTTTGCTTGGTAACAGCCCAAATGTCTTATTATTCTAATTCACTGATTAAATGTAAGAATTTGACTCAAAAGATAATGGGCAATTGTAGAAAAAATGGCTTTATAAACATAAAAATGCCCATAAAATATAAAAATCAGTTTAAACTTATTGGAAAAGATTTCTGTCACTGTGAATTAAAATAATAATAATAAAATTATATATATATATATATATATATATATATTTATATTTATATTAGACACTTGATTTTACTGAAGGCTACCAGGATAATTATAACTTGAGTTTATTAAATTCATAAACATAAACAAATTATATCTTCTCTATTTCCTGTTTGTAGCGTGGATCATTCATTGCAACATCTGATTCTCATGTTTAAGAATCTTTTATCTTGAAAAATAATTTATCAGGGTTCCCGCGGGTCCTTAAAGAGTCTTAAATTGTACAAGAAAGTCTTAATTATGATTTCAAGATGTCTTAAATTTGGGTACAGACCAGAATTGCGATACAGTTTAATGTGACGATTAAACTTCAAAAGGCTATAAATAAAATATGAGCGCTGCATGTTTCAAAGTCCAGCTGTGCTGCTTTGTGTTCTGCAATACCAGGGAAACAGTTCGAAAGCGCCTCCTGCTGGCAGAGAATGAATGTGCATGTTCAATAAGGCTGTTGTTGTGAGTAGGGTATTCATGCAATACCGGAGGCTGTAGTTTCAGAACCGGATTTCTAGGATCCTATAGTTTTTTTGTTTGTTTGTTTGTTTTTTAATTATTTTATTTATTTTTTGTATGTATGTATTATGTCAGGTCTTCCAGCCAGTTCTATCAAACCTTTACAATTAATCCGGAAAGCGCAGCAAGATTAATTTTTAATGAGCCAAAAAGAATTCTAATTCTATTCTTTAAAAAAAAAAAAAAAAAAACTTGGCCCTTTTAGACTTGCACTCTATTCATTTACTGCTTGTTTTCCAAAAAAAAAATAGTGGTTTAAAATTCAGTTTTCTTGGAAAGACTTGTTTCTGTGTGAGACTTCAGTTAATTAGCCGCAGTGCTTCATGTCTGATGTGCTGTTTGTTTGCATCTGTTTGTTTGATGTTTGAATCAGGTCACCTCTGTTGGAATAGATGGTGCTGTCCCAAAAAAGAACTGCAGCCTCCAGTATTGTAGGAACATTGGGTTGTTTTTGTTCAGACCAATACAAAAATCAACCCATGTTTTTGCCCTGCAAACACACAGAGCTGTAAATGTGAACTGGTGGATCGATAAGGAGATAATTCATTATAAAAATCTAAACAGTAAAATGTGTTTGTATGTTATTTAATTAATATAATAATTTATTGATAATTGTGTAAATTAATATAATAATTAATACTTTTGACTCATCCATTTTCTTAAAAATGGTTTAAAGGCTGAAATGTGAAGTGTATCATTTTATAAAATCTATCTGAACTGTAAATCATGCTTTTTACAGTCATTTTATCATTGCCCTACCCTGCTCATATGGTATTAATTTTATTTGTGCAGGTCTTAAAAAAGGTCTTAAAAAGTCTTAAATTTGAGCTTAAAAATCCTGCAGCAACCCTGTTTATGCTACTACTGCCCACTGACTTGGTTTTAAACCTATATTATTATCCAATTTATGAGCCTTAAAACATCTTAAAATGCACACATGTAGGTCAGGAAAATCTAAATTTTCTCGGGGGAGCATGCCCCCCAACCCTCCTAACAATCTACATTTTGGGACCTCGGTATTTATAAAATCCTGCGTACGGCCCTGTTTTCCTCTATTTCAAATCTTTCTAATTGTCCAGTCATAATAGCAGGTGATTTTAATACAGTTCTCAACCCAGCAATAGATAGATCTAGTTTAAGTAATAAACACATTTGGCAATCTGCAGAAACCATAAAACAGTTCATGAGTGATTTTGGTCTTGGTGATAGCTGGCGATTACAACACCCAAATGCTAAAGAATACTCGTTTTTCTCATCAGTCCATCACTCATATTCCCGCATTGATTTCTTTCTCATCAGTAATTCTATCATATCAAGCATTTCTGAATCAAAGATTCATCCAATTGTCATTAGCGACCATGTTCCAGTAACATTAAAATGGACTGGGAAGTGAACCTCATAAACCAGCTACCAGATGACATTTTAACATATCTCTTCTGAAATACACAGATTTTGACATCTATTTTAAAAGAGAGAGGGCATTCTTTCTAGAACTGAATGACAGCCCTGGATCGTCTTCCTCTCTTCTGTGGGAAACAGAAAAAGCACTACTAAGAGGGAAAATAATCTCATACTCCGTTTACAAAAAAAAGAAGGAAAATGAACAAGAAACAGAATTGGAACAGAAAATCAAACAACTTCAATATAAATAGCCCAACATAATGTAGCAGGGTAGCGTTATCTGTTATTGGCCCGGTTTGATTGGTGGACCAATGAGATGTAAGCAGCCCTACTACTTGAGGACTCTTATTTTGAGGGGTAGCGTGGTGTCTGGTTGATTTTGAGCTCTCCTCTTCCTGGCATTCCCCTTTCCGTTCCTCACTGCGTCAGGTAGGGTAAGACCGAATTGACTATTGCTGTGAATGGAGCGAAGTTAATCCGCGCTATTTATAGTTTGATTTTTAGAGTGGGGCTGGTGGCATTGATATTGCGGCAAGTGTGTGGCGGAGTTCGCTTACAGGTATGTTTCGTGCTCGTATTAAACTTTTCAGTCGCTTGTGCCGGTGGTATTTATTTTGTGTTGCTCTCAGTAATGGTGACACAAGCGGATGCGTGAATGCTGTCTGGTACGTTGAGTCACACTTGTTGGAGTAACCATATAGCTTTGCGCTGGTCTTCGTTCAACCCTAACCGTAAGTACGTTTTGTTTCTCTTTCCTGAAAACGGGACTTAGTAGATTTAGTTTAACATTTGTTTTTGTTAAAGGTAAAAGGGGGAATGAAACATCACCGCCTCTAAGTTGATCTCTTGGTGAAGACCTGTTTCTGTTTTGAAGATACTACCGCTGCTGTTTTGCTTACGGGCATTTTTTGTTTTTGTTTTGAATACGGACCTGTGGTACGGCTTCGCTGTTTGGCGGGTCGTTTGGGCTGATCTCTGTGCCTGTGCCGGGCCATCTATCCGTTTTATTGTGATTTAGTATAATTTTGTTTGCGCATTGCGCTGTGGTTTTTCTTTTTTTTGTACTTTGGGTTTCTTTTATAATAGAGTTAACTTTTATATTGTTTCTCTTTTTTTGTGTTGTGCTATTTGTGGTTGTTTTGCAGCTTCATAACTGTTCCTTTTACATTTCTGTGTATTACGTCATCGTAAAGAATTCACATTTTTTACTTCATTCGTTTTGTACTTCTGGTGTCCTCCAGGCACTGTGACTTGCTCTCACTTAGGAGGCTGGCGCATTGGAGTCCCTACAATTAGTGTCTGTAAATTTAGTCTGATTGTTTTTTATTTTTTATAATACTTTTCTTGTAATTTTTGGTTAATGTTTTTCATTTCTGCCTCCAGGAGCCAGTGAGGACTCTGTGTGGAGCAGGGGAGGCTAGCCGCTTTCCTTCCATGGTGTGTCTCACGGGGTATTTTGTGTGTGTGTGTGTGTTGGTACAATTTGCTTTACTGTGTGTTTTGTGAGGTGTTTGCTGTGGTGTGAATTTAGGTGGGTTTGGATGACCTCCCGAGTTGCAGCCGGCCTGCCCTGTTCCCACTCAGCCTGGCCCTGAAGTTACTTTAATAATCTGGTGGTGTGTTTCTGGAGAGAGAGAATTTTATTGATATTATTATAATAAAGTGTATTTTTGTATTGACACATGTCTCACTAGATCTTATTTCCTTGCCTCCAACTGGTAAAACTTACCTGTGTCTTTTCTGGGAGTATTTCCCTGGCGCTCCACCAGGGTGGCGTAGTCGGATTAAACTAATTGTGATCTTGGGGTCTGTTTGACCTATATGCACTGCCACAATAAGAAACACGAAATAAATTAAAAGAATATAAATTAAAATTAAATACAATAGTCAACAAACATAATCAATTCCTGATTCATAGGCTCAGACAATAATTTCATCATAGTAATAAATCTGGTAAATATTTGGCAAATCAAATCAAACGAAACAAGGAAAAAGCAACAATTTCAGTTATTACAGACCCAGCAGGAAAATCCACCAACTCACCGGAAGAAATTAACCAAATTTTTACAGCAAATTATACTCCTCAGAAAAAGACCCAAATCAAAATGACATCAACTCATTTCTCAACAGTATCAATCTGCCACAACTGAATGAACACCAAAGAAACAGCCTAGAATCACCCATCACACAACCTGAACTTCTTACAGCACTACAACACATGCCTAATAATAAAGCACCAGGTCCTGATGGATTCCCCGCTGAGTTTTACAAGCACTTTTGGTCCACTTTATCACCACTCTTCATCAGAATGTTAAGTGAGTCACAACAAAAATGAAAACTCCTAGCTAATATGAATACAGCCACAATTTCACTTCTTCTCAAACCCAATAAAGATCCAAAATTACCATCAAGCTACCGTCCCATTTCTCTGATCAATGCTGACATTAAAATCATCGCCAAAGTACTATCCCATAGAATAGGAAAGGTCACACCATCTATAATACACCCAGATCAAACTTAGTGTATTATTCTACAATTCAAAAAGCAAAAGCCAGCATAGTCACTCTAGACGCAGAAAAAGCGTTTGGTAGGGTCAACTGGAAATTCCTGTTTTCCACATTAGAGAGGTTTGGTTTTGGGGAGTCATTCATTAATTGGATTAAAATTCTATATACATCACCTTCAGCCACTGTCATCACTAATGGACTAACATCACGTAGCTTCACACTGCACCGCGGGACTAGACAGGGATGCCCGCTCTCTCCCTCATTATTCACCATTTGTATCGAACCGTTAGCAGCAGCCATCCGCCAAAACAGCTACATTAAAGGAGTTCAAACACTAAAAATACAACACAAAATCAGTCTTTATGCAGCAGTGTTAATTTTGGCAGGCATTTTTGATTTAGTCTTAGTCTTTATCATGAGACGAAAATGCTTAATAGTCTTAGTCACATTTTAGTCATTTGAGTCTTTAATAGTTTTAGTCTAGTTTTAGTCTAGTTTTAGTCGACGAAAAATCATTGCATTTTTGTCAACTTTTAGTCATTACTTTTAGTCAAACTGCAGTTACCAACATTTATTTTGGTAGCCATTTTATATGTAGTCTTCAAACAAAAACAGTCATTAATTCATCTCTCTTTAAATCAATTAAGCTTATGAGAAATTTTAATCAAGGATTGAATTTGGAAAAACTGGAATAAATATTCATTTTTTGGTAGAGATACAAATTAAACTCATTTTTCAGATACAGTAGTATACATTTATTTAACATTTTTCGTTGGTTAACATTAATGACACAGATAGGTATTTAATAGGAATGCTGTCCATTTAAAACGGATGCATGTAATACTGACACACATTCAGTTTTCACCCACCTGTTTACGTTCACTTAAGCCATATCCGACTGTATTTACGTGAGATATTCTACTACACAATAGACATTTGGACTGCTGTGTATGTATTTGAGTACCGAGTACCGAGAACTGAAGAAGTGGAGCGTGCGCGCGAGAGAGAGCGCTTCTATCAGCGCGATTCCACCTATCCCGCCTTCACTAACTTGAAGTTAATCGACAACGAATTGTGACTCCCGGGAAAAACGGGACGTCTGGTCACCCTATCGCTAACCCTTCAGGTGCTGAGGCCATTTGGGCTCATGTTCATGCAAACCTGAACTTCAGTTTTTTTCGGTCTGAATCATTTTTGGTCCCACATTTGTATCAATTTTACTGGTAGTCCACTGTATGAAGAATTTTTGGGTATTATAATAATGCTATCCTCACTTACATAAATGAACTATAGTGTCCTGCACCCACTAGCAAAAAAATATCAAACATTATATCTGGTCTCTGTATATTGACTGTATATCCTTCGGTTATCTTAACACTTAATTATGCCTATTAAAATGTATTTTACAAGTTTGTGTTACTTTCACTGTTCATTTTTTATTTTATTTTTTTGCTTTATGGTACATCATCTTTAATTTAATAGCATTAGAGCTGCTCCATTGCAGCGGCTCAGTACTGTAATCACGCGCTTTGCTGTAATAATGCAGGGAACCACTCGTTATAAATCTCCTAACCATGATATTTTCAGAACTAGAAGTCACGTTTTTTTTTTTTTAATCTGAAACGTGCTTCGATTTTATATTTCAAAGCCACTCATATAATGCAGAAACACTCATGAAGCAACCAAAACATGCAAGGCGCGCACGTATTTGTACTGGTGCAGAATGAGAGGGACAAGTACAGTACAGCCTCGTGCATTTCACACAGGCTGCTAGTTTCACTCTCGCCAGAAAGTCTTGTATGCTTAAGGCTGAAAATAAATGATGTTAATAGTGAATGCCCCTAAGTTGTCTTATATTTACGATTTAGTTTTAATTCAAATGATGCGTGCTATGTGAGCGAACATCAATAAAGTTCACACAACAGAAGTGCGCTCTTTCTCTCTCTCTCTTCCTACCGTTAAGTAACTTGTGCATTGTTTTACTTGTTTTTGACATATACGACCGAAGTACACACTTTCCAGTGATGTCTGTGAGAAAGGGATATTCACTCGACGAGCTCACGCATCTGCGCCACCGCGCACTCAATCCACTCAGCGCTTTACTTATCAGCTCGCACACATCAGCTAATACTGAATGTTCAACATTATATTCATTGCATACATATACTTCGTAGACATCCTTAATCTCTAATAACTCCATTCTGCTGTCTCTTGTTCTGTTGTCGGTGTTTCTTTGTCTGAATATGGCACTTATCACATGCTGTGAGGTATCGGTGTTTAGTATCGGGGCATTTTAACGAATACGAGTACATGAGCTCAGTATCGGGCCCTATCGGTGCATCCCTAGTTGATTACTTTAGCTAACAACACAGTTGACTTACGTGCTGCGATTTTCAGTGACGACGTTTTTACAGTCTATGGTTTTAGCGGCAGACACCTGAATATTCATCAAAAAATTAGATTGCGTCCATTTGTATCCTGCAGGCTTTTGTAGGCTTTTAAAGAGTCTCCGGAGTAACGTTAGGAGGGAAAGTTGATGAGATAGTTGTACATATCAGGATACTGCAGGTCAGGAAATCTATCCGTTCATATATTAATACACGTTAAAAGCACCCCGGGGGCATTATAGGGATCTGTTATGTTTAATCTACTAAGTTTTGCTATGTACAGGTCTATGTCTTTTGAATTAAAATGTGCAGCGATCTCTGTTGCCTTGAAACTTATGCTGGTGCCATTCATTTCATATTCGCTCCCGGCTGTTCTTGCCTGCCAGCATGGTGGTGTAAACATAATGGGTCACGTGACTGCTGGAGCTCTATATCTGTTATCAGTCTATTAAGATACCATTTCAGTTGTATACTTCTCCCCCCAACCCTAGACACAATGACATACACACATATACACACGCACGCACGCACACACACACGCATGTTCACAGACATACTGTATGAATGCAAATACAGGAGCTAATCAGAACGGACTTATCAGTATATATGTTTGTTTGTCCAAGTGATTCTATATTTTATATATATATATGTATATTTTATATTATATTTTATTCTATATGTAAATATTGTCACCTTCTTCACTTAGGTTTATTTTTTCTTTCTCTTATATGTTATATGTTTGGTCCATGGGGTTCTGTATTTGGTACATGTAAACATTCTCACATTCTTTACTTGCATAAAAAAGAAAAGAAAAAAAAGAATACACATTTGATCAAACAGCAGTCAGTGAAATTACTCACAGGGCTTTTCTGCAGCTTCTCACAGCTTGAACCAGTCTTGTAAAGCCTGCTCGTGATGAAGTGAACCTCTTTGGGTTGAACTCATCCAGAACCTTCTCTGACATCAGCAGTACTGTGGCCAGCACTGAACACATTGAAGATGAGAGTTTTCTTCCTGGATGTGCATCTGAACTGAGGTATCTCTGGAGTTCCTCATATAATGAACGATCCTTGAGCTCAAGTAAGCAGTAGAATAGGTTGACTGAAGCTTCATCTGAGATATTCTCTTTTTGTCTTTGTTTTAAGTGTGCACTTATTTTTTTGATGCTCTCTGTGGTGTCTTCAGTGTGTGGGATCAGGCCTTGGAGCAGGTTTTGACTGGATTCCAGTGTAATGCCCATCAGAAACCGCAGGAACAGGTCCAGATGTCCTCTCTCACTCTTCCTGGCTTTATCAACAGCCTTCTGCAGTAGCTCCTGTAATGTGATATTTTCTTCGGGCTCATCAAAGAAAAACTGAAGCTCCTGCATGTTCTTGTTCAGGTAACAGAGGAACACATGCACTGCAGCGAGGAACTCTTGAACACTAAGATGCACAAAGCAGAAGACCTTCTTCTCATGAAGTACATATACCTTTTTAAAGATCTCAGCGATCATTCCTGTGAACTCAGTGTCTTTACTCACCTCAATACCACACGCTTTCAGATCTTTCTCATAGAACACAACGTGTTCCTGCTTCAGCTGTTCAAACGCTAGCTTGGCTAAATTTGAAATCATTGTTCTGTTTAATTGTAAGTGCTCTGTATATTCTCTCTTTTTTTGTTCATCATACTTCTGATTCTTCATGTTCATCTGTATCAGCAGGAAGTGGATGTACATTTCAGTGAGTGTTGTGCTGATGTTCTCTTCACTGTTGTTGATGAGAAGATCCTGAAGTACTGTGGCTGTGATCCAGCAGAACACAGGAATGTGGCACATGATGTAGAGACTACGAGACGTCTTAATGTGTGAGATGATTCTGGAGGCCAGAGTCTTATCTGTGATTCTCTTTCTGAAGTACTCCTCCTTCTGTGGGTCAGTGAATCCTCGCACCTCAGTGAACAAACCCACATACCGAGGAGGGATCTGATTGGCTGCTGCTGGCCGTGAGGTCACCCAGACCAGAGCTGATGGAAGCAGAGTCCCTTTGACCAGACCGGTGAACAGCATATCTACAGATGATTTATTCTCAACAATGGCTCCTCGTGATGTTGTAGAATTAAAATTCAAAGCCAGACGACTCTCATCAAGTCCATCAAATATAAACACTAGTCTGCATTCCTTATATAACTTTGTTTTCTCCAGGCCCTCCAGTTCAGGATGAAATTTCTGCAGAAACTCATGGAGATTGATCTCTCTGTCTTTAATGCAGTTAATCTCTCTGAATGGAAGCAGGAACACACAGTGTATGTCCTGATTGGCTTTTTCTTCTGCCCAGTCCAGGATGAACTTGTGCACAGAGACAGTTTTTCCAATGCCAGCGACTCCCTTGGTCAGAACAATCTTCTTCTCATTGTTTTTCCTTAATAATGTAAATATATCATTGCATTTGATTGGTTTGTCCTGTGTTTGTTTGTTCTTGAAAGCATCATCAATCTTCAGAATCTCATGTTCCTGATGAACCTCCTTCATATCTCCCTCTGTGATGAAGAGCTCTGTGTAAACAGCCTGGAGATCTGCTGCTTCTTTGCCCTCAAAAATAAGTTTTGCTTTGTCCTTCATGTTGGATTTGTGAGTTTTCAAAAAATCCTTTAGAATCAAATCTGCTGTTATAAAAGATTATTAAGTTAATAAAACATAGGGGGGAAAAGCAAAAACAGATTTCTTTTTTTTTTTAAAGAAACAAAGCTTTTACATCAGCATGATCTCTTCAGAATTCATTTAACATACTGTAATTAAACAACTTTTGAAAGTAACACCACAGACATTAAATATACAAAGATGATGTACAGTACATATAATACTTGAATGGGAGAAAGTGCAAGGCACAATATTGTGGAACAGTCCCGCTTCTAAATAAAAGAGCCAGTTGTTAATTGGTCATTGCATCACTGTAGCTGCACTTATAAGCTTCAGTTGCTATAGAAACAGTCAGTATCCTGAGATGTGCTCTTAGGACCGTGTATATGCAATGACTGGTCTAGCCTGAGAAATAAGACTTTTAACACTATTTGAGCACAAAGAACAAATCTTATGAGACACTTGTTGTGAGATTTCATTGTTAATGTCAAATTTCATCTTATGCTTAGTGAACAGCTTTCAGAATTCAGTGTTCCCCATTCAAAGAGATGAGAGCTGTACTTTCATGACTGGAATAGCTGAACGAGAGGCGTTTCAAAGATGGCCGCCGAGGGAAATAACTTGACTTAAAGGGAATTGGTAATACATTCCTGAGGTTTTCGATTCACAAACTTTTTCATAAATATATTACTCTGGTGGATTTAAGCTTTCAAATCAAGTCATCCAGGTATATTTAACTCTTTTCAATGTGTAATTTGTAAACTCAGTACAGAGGACAGTGCTTCAGGAACAGCTGGCAGTGAACGCACTGTTTCTGTGTATATAAGGTATACTGGCGCGGTCAGTGCTGGTCACATACGGTGGTTGGCTGAAGTTTCTGGCTGTTGAGGAGGTCAATCTGGTTATATCTGGTGATAAAGTACATCACTCCTCACATTTCACCTCTAATTTCAGTTCTAATATTAATAATGCTCCCAAACCTAATCTGCCCAACATTATGAACAACACCATTGCATGGCAGTGTTTGGGTCACTGCCACTGATATTCTTACTCTAACTGTGATTTATACAGTGAAAATTGTGAAAAAGAAGTTTTGAATACGACTGATAAGACCTTGTTTTTCAGTGTGTTTCTCTGCCATCTCTGAGAGTTTTTGTGGCTCTGTGAGAAGAGAGAAAAATAACAGTGAGTAGAAAAGTTAAAAAGAACTAAAGTGTGTGACAAAACATACAGATACATGAAAGAAAATACTGTAAAGCATATCTGCCTATGAACAACATTATCATAAATGAACTGAGATATTTAGAGGTGTCTCACACAGTCCTCCCTGTTATTCTCCTCCTGAGTGTATCATGAGTCACCATTCACTTCCCTTATGTTCAGTCACCATAGAGAACGTGTGAGTGAAGAAATGTCACACAGCCTCCTTTGTATTTTTATAAGGAGTAATTTTTCAAGTGATGCGTGTTTCTTGTCTTTTTTTCCTACCTGCTGCATTATCATTTTTCTTTGTTCAAGGATATATTAAAGGACTATTTGCCGCCTTCTTTGTGTGTGAGTTTATCTTAGACACCCGTTTCAAGACACTAACAAGTAAGAGAAATCAAGTATGTTCTTCCCTCAATTTAGACGAGTTGATACGTACCTCTCCCGTCTCAGTGCATGCACTTAATCACTCTAGCGCACGGCGCAACTATGTTAGCGTTTAGCTTAGCACCATTCATTCCTTAGGATCCAAACAGGGCTGAATTTAGAAACTACCAAACACTTCCATGTTTTCCCTATTTAAAGACGGTTACATGAGTAGTTACACGAGTAAGTATGGTGACACAAAATAAAACGTGGTGATTTTCTAAGCGGATAAAAAATTATAACTATAATGTATGGCAGAAGAGCACGTAGCAGTGGGAGAGGTACGTATCAACTCGTCTAAGTTGAGGGAAGAACATATTAGAATATGGAAAAACGGTGGCGTTTTCCTTTAACAGGAACAGGGGTCACAAACACTCAGCATTATTTCACTGACTGCTAATAAGCAGCGTGTCTCAGTCAGCAGTTATAGTGACAGTACCGTGTCCTGCAGTGCTGTAGTTGAAGGTCACTGATGTGATGGTGTTTCCAGTGAGTACAGGAGCATTTACAGTTGCTCCCATCTGAGCGTTCAGATCAACACTGACTCCAGTCTGAACACCACTGCTCTTCAGGACTGGAATACAGACAGAGACATTCACTACATTTCCTGAATGACAATTACCAGGAGAAAAAAATATACTTGAATGCACTAAAAGTACTTGAATACCAGCAAGTACATTTGTAGTACACTCTTATTTTTTGTGCTAAATAAAATGGTAAAAGTTATACACTATAAGTACACTAATTAAAAGTATATTTCTACTTCAGTAGTACTTCAGTTCAATTGCAAAAGTATACTAAATAACACTGAGATTTAAATGGATTTTTAGTGCATTGAAATAAAGTATACTACTGCAAAAATATACAGAGGACTTTTATTAGTGTATTTCTTAAAAGTGTGCTTTGAATGATTTAAAAATGAGTTCAATGTTAGTACACTTTTATATAGTTATCCTAAGTTTAAATTAAATTGATTTTATTTAAAATATATTGGTAATTTAATAGTTATGAGTACATTTTCCCAACTGTGCTACTTAAGTACACTTAATATAAATAAACTAATTATCATTAACACTTAAACTGATTTTAAGTGTAGTCAGATAAAGTGTTTTATAATTGCATTGCTTAATAGTGTACTGCAATCACTTTACATACAATTTTAGTGGACATACATACATACACACACACACACACACACACACACACACACACATACATACACACACACACACACACACATATACATACACTTATACATACACTATCACGAAGTTCTATTTGGATTTTCATGAAAAATACAGTAGAAATGCATTAATTAATTTATGTAAAAAAAAAGTACTATCAATGACAGTAATAGTGTACTTGATTGTACTATTTAAAGACACTATAAACATGTAGTTAAGAATGTTAATATCATTACAATACATTTGAAATTAAATGATTTAATCTATTAAAATATGTGGGCAATACATATATATATACATTTTGTATATATATTCATTATATATTAATCGTATATTTTAAATAATTAATAAGTGTATTTTCTATGTTTGATAAGTATATTTAAACGTGTATGAAAGATGGTTTCAAATGTACTCAAGTGGTAACTAAATACTTTTTTTTTTACAGAGAAAGTATGTTAAAAGCACATTTTAGTTCATATTCATGGTGTCCCAAAATAGCACAGTTGAGTACACTTAGACGTTCTTCAGATTATCTTAAGAAGTACTAAAGAATAATTTTTTGTATAGTAAGCACAAAATTAGTGCGCAAAAATAGAGCACTTTAAGTACATTACGGTAGTAAGTGTACTAAGTGCACTTAAATAAAGTGTATTTTACTGCTCCTAGGGATTTTAACATTACTGTTATTCTGTTCTTCATTACCTTGCTTGTGTTTCAGCTTTTTTTCTTCCGGCTCATCAAGTGTGTCACGATGCTCATCAACAGATGCCATCGTCCTTCACTGACTCACTGCTGTTGGACAGAAGAAAAAGGGTTTTAAAGCTCATTAGACATTAGACACTTTCCAGAAACAGTGTTGCCAGATTGTATGGACGATTTCCAGCCCAAAAGCTCACAAAACCCCGCCCAAAAACCACCCAAAACTTTAATTATCAAAATAATGTGATAGAATGTAAATCAAGGTTGATAAGAGCCATTTTTAACTCCTTATAACGAAATAATGATGACAAAATAATATAAATATAATGCTAGATAAATTTCCCATGGATCAAATCGGGGAAAATACATTACAGAGAACTACCAAATATGATTCAAATATGCAAGCAAGACACTGACAAAACGGCAATCAAGAAATTAACCGATACCCTCGAAAAACACAAGCATCATTTTCAATGTCAACAGTCAGAATTTAAATGCAAAAAAGTGCCCAATAGTGATCAGAATAAGCAACGTAATTATAGGTATTTCACACTGGTTCATGCACACACCATGACAGTCAAAACTGTGTCATTCTGTTTGATAATCCGACAATAAAAAATAATAATAATAACAACAACTTTGCGTCGCTCTATAATGTCACACAGAACTAATCTTTCGTGAAGTTCATACATAATATAGAACTTCGCACAGTCAAAACTAACAAGTCCAGCATCTTTAAAGGATATACCAATCTGGACTGTTTAAATTAAAGACAGGGTCGTATAGAATAGATTTTGATTAAATAATTTCATGCTCTGAAATCAGATTGACTTTTGCTCCCGTGTCTAGCTTGAGTGACACAATTACTCCATTTATTTCCAGAGCAGTCATCCACTTGTCCTGTGCAACACTATTCACATCCGTCTGCTCTGTTCTTTCCTGACTGGAATCAGCCTGCTCCACCATTCCAACAAAGATTAATAAAATCAGACAGTAATAATGTGATGTGCGATTTGACATTATCAAGTATAGCAAAAACCAAACACATCTACAGAGCGCACGCATACATTACGTGATGAAGGCTAGTAGATTGAACAGCGTGCGTGCGCATTTACAGTGTGTTCTTTCACTGCATGATTCAGTCTATTAAAATCCATTTTGGAATAATCTTAAAATTCAAGATATGGAGGCAGAAAATGTGTACATTTACATAATTTTATATAGTTAATCAATATCACATGAAAACTGCTGTTTTTTTTTCTCCAAAAATCAGCATGATTTCACATGTGTTGATTTTATTTAACAGCTCAATAAACAATAAGTTAATTAAGAGACTTAAGTTTTAGACACCATATTGCCTGTTTTTGCTCTATTTCGCCAACAAAAATAATCGCAAACACAGCCACAGCACTGTTTTGCGTCTCTGAGCAACATGACGGTGATTCGTTCCTCAATGAATCAACTGTTTAAATGATTTGGTTCAATCGCAATGACTCACTTATTACTGCTGGCGGTTTTAATTTCACATTTCGACTTTCTTGAAAGTTTTAAATCATTTCAAATATCAATATATCAAGACATTATTTATGCATTTGTAATTGCATGTTAAATGCATTCATGTCCTGCATTAAACAGTGTGTAAATACATCTTAATGCCACTTCAGATGACTCTTGTGTTGATTTAATTTGCTTGGTATCAGCCCAAATGTCTTGTTCTTATTCTAAACTGATTACATGTAAGAATTTGACTCAAAAGATAATGGACACTTTTAGAAAAAATGGCTTTATATAAAGGTAAAAATGCCCATAAAATGTAAAAATCAGTTTAAATTTATTGGAAAAGACTAATTTCTATCAGTGTGAATAAAATAATAATAATAATAATAATAATATTAATGTTTAATCATTTTAGACACCTGTTTTTACTGAAGGCTACCAGGATAATTATAAATTTTCCTAAATTCATAAACAAACTATATCTTCTCTATTTCCAGTTTGTGGCGTGGATCATTCATTGCAACATTTAATCTGATTCTCATGTTTAAGAATCTGCTGAAAAATAATTTATGCTACTACTGCCCACTGACTTGGTTTTAAACCTATATTTACCTAACCCTAACCAATTTATGAGTCTTAAAACATCTTAAAATGCACACATGTAGGTCAGGAAAATCAAAATTTTCTTGGGGGAGCATGCCCCCCAACCCTCCTAACAATCTACATTTTGGGACCTCTGTATTTATAAAATCCTGCGTAGGGCCCTGGGTAACACTATATAATAATTTTCATTAATAAATCATTAACAAACATTATATAATGCTTAACAGTAGAGCTGCACCGATCGACCGGCCAGGGACCGGAATTAGCCGGTTTCCGCATGATCGGCTTTCACTTTCGACTTCGCGATCTCGGTGTCACGTTTTACAAGAAAATATTATTGTCATTTTGCTTACATTTCTACTCACCTTTCACATTATAAGACTAAAACAAAAGATGGATTCATTGTTATTCTTGATTAAAAAAGCACCACAACAATAAAACAGTAGGTTACAATGACAAACTTACAAAACGTATAACAAAAACAAATAAGATGAGGCATGGCAAACACCACCACATGCTGTATTATATACCGACTAAAAATTACAGCACGTTTAGCAACCATCCGTGGTTTCCTCAATATTCGCTTCATTTTTGCTGACGCAGCGAGTATAAACTAGACTCTACGCTCCGAGAAGCACGGTTTCGTTATGCTTTCAGTTTCGTTTGCCGTTTGATGTTTCTCATATGCAGCAGAAATGGCAGAGCTTATGAGTTAACAATGCGGTGGTCGTGCCAATGCAACCGCACACAAAGTTTAGTTGCACAGGCAGAAATAATTATTACAAAATGCCGTTGCACGACCAAAATGTTTCAACATGATTGCAATGCAATTTTATACAATAGTAGTTAAATAAACAAGAAGTTAAAATTAAGCGACTTACATTTTAGACACAATATTGACTGTTTCTGCTCAGTTTCGCTGATAAATATAGTTCCAATCGAAGTCACGGCAGAACTTTGTGTCTCGGACTCGGAGTGTTACGTCCTGTATTGTTCTGGGAAGGATGTATGCAGGGGCGTAGTTTGTGGGGGGGATGGGGGGAGGGTAACCCCTCCAATAACCAAAACTAGCAAGTACAACCGAAGCTGATGGTAAAATATGCCATCTGTTTGAATTCTATTGAGAAACTGCCACTTTAAAATGCTATGGAGTAAGTCGAACATTATCTAAAAAAAGGCACAAACTAAAAAGACTGATGAAAAGAGGAGAAAACAATCTTGCACCAGCACTAACATAATATTAACATTTTTAACTCATGACCACCTTTACTATAATTTATCACGTTTTACTGTAGGCTTATTTATTGTGGTAAATTTTGTCTAACTTGTAACTGTGGCGTGTTGTAGCTAATTGTTTCTAAAGGCTGTTGTTTCTCATAACAAATGCAATATAGATTAATAAAAAAGTCATTATTGGCCTGGTAATGATTAATATGCTAGCCTTATTATAACAAATGCTACAGTTAAGAACTATGGTACTTTTTCATCAGAGCAAGTACAAGTCCGAATCGAGAGCCAGTGGGTTTTAATGAGTGCTGGACAAACCTTCAGATATTAATGACGGCATAGATTCAGTCATTAAGAGCCTGATGAACTGTTAAGGAGTAAGAGATAAACAATATCAATATAAGAAAATGTTAAGTTAGATTGACTTCCCAAGGCGTGTTGATTCAGAACATTCTGTCAAACTATAGCCTAAGTGTCTAAATAATATAGAATACATTATGTATCCTGTAAACTAGTAATTGTTAATAATAATAATAATAATTCCTTACATTTATATAGCGCTTTTCTAGGCACTCAAAGCGCTTTACATTGTGAGAGGGGGGTCTCCTCAACCACCACCAGTGTGCAGCATCCACGTGGATGATGCGACGGCAGCCATAGTGTGCCAGAACACCCACCACACACCACCTTACTGGTGGAGAGGAGACAGAGTGATGAAGCCAATCAGCAGATATGGGGATGGATAGGAGGCCATGATGGTCAGAGGCCAATGGGCAAATTTGGCCAGGATGCCGAGGTCACACCTCTACTCTTTTCGAAAGATATCCTGGGATTTTTAATGACCACAGAGAGTCAGGACCTCGGTTTGACGTCTCATCTGAAGGACGGTGCTTTTTACAGTACAGTGTCCCCGTCACTATACTGGGGCACTAGGACCCACACGGACAACAGGGTGAGCACCCCCTGCTGGTCTCACTAGCACCTCTTCCAGCGGCAACCTAGTTTTCCCAGGAGGTCTCCCATCCAGGTACTGACCAGCTCAACCCTGCTTACTTCAGTGGGTAACCGGTCTTGGGCTGCAGGGTGACATGGCTGCCATGTTAACTAGCCTATTACTTTATTGCAGTTACGCAATCAACGAACTTTGCATGTGTGCTGGTCTGGATACCACAAAAGACCATTTTACAAAAATAAACATTTAAGCAAACAAATAAATAAACCTTAAGAGGGAGCATGACCCGGGGTCCACTTCAACCCCCCCAATGTTCAAACCAAAACTACGCCCTTGGATGTATTGTTCTGGGAAGGATGTATTTTCTGTCTTGCTTCACTCTCACCTCACAGGACCTGTGATTGGACCATGCTTCTGTCAGTCATCGATTCTACGCGATGCTTTGAGGACCAATCAGACGTTAGTGGCACCAGAGCCATAGAGAGACAGAGTTGCGACAACGGAAGTCTAAAACGCTTCATCGTCACGTTTTTAATTTAAATTAATTGCCAGAATTAGTTCATATAATCATAAATATTTGATGTATTTTGAATGTATCTCTGCACTTATTTACAATAAATATTTTTTTAATAAACTAAATATGATTTCAAGCATGTTGTGCTGCATGGGGATGCTCCAATCGCTCAGAGAATGGAGCATGAGTATGGCTTCCTCACTGACACAGAAGGGCTTTTCACACTGCGCTTAACCCCGGGTTATCGTCGTTCTAAACACCGCTTTTAACCCCAGGTAAAGACACGTTTCACACCTGTCATTTGAAAGCAGTGTCAGCACCGCATTTTACCCAGGGTTATGAAACCCTGCTCCGGAGCATCTGTGGTCTAAACCCCGCATTGCGTTGCTAAGTTTGTTCGGTGTGAAACGAAGCGGTGCTTGCTTGCTGCTACTGGACGCTTAGCAACAGACAGCCAATCAGAAACTGAGCAGCGAGGCTTGCGTCACGTCAGTAACAGGAAACGTGCGTAACTGCAGCCAGTGAGAAGATAATAGGTGTGTTGGACTTCATGCGGCGCCGCACAGAGCTATCGGCGAGAGCAGCCGCTTGCAGTCGGGGGCGGAACTGAAAGCGGAAACGTGAAGTCGGACTCTTTCTGCTCCCGATAGTGATGCTCTCGCGGTGTTTGCATACTCTTCTCACAGATGAAGTGAATAACATGCAATATTTGTCAAATGCAGGGACGTTTCAGACATGTTCTCATGAGCAACAGAAACACTTTTTATATACTGCTTAATACAGGGCCATCTGTTCAAGAATAAAGTTCAACATAAACGTGTACTATTTAAATACCAATAAGCCTTTATCAGTGTTTTTTATTATTAAATGTGACTCATTATAACATTGTGACTATACAGTAAAAAAAAGCTTTTACTGTTCTAAAAACAGATTTGTGGGCAGTATTTTTATTATTATTATTATTATTATGCAAAAATTATACAAAGGTTTGTACAAGCATATATAACTCACAACAAGTACAAAAACAAATAAACATTCATAAGAATATGTAAAGTGAAACAATTCATGCCAGGGGTAAAATTACAACAATTTAAAGTCAAGTCAAGTCACCTTTATTTATATAGCGCTTTTACAATACAGATTGTGTCAAAGCACTCTCATATCAACCCTAACCCTAACAGTATCAAATTGGAGGATAGAGTGTCAGTAATGTATAATGATAAGATTAAACACTCAATTTTCAGTTAAAGGCATTTCATTATTGAATTCAGAGATGTCATTGTCTAGCTCAGTTTAGTTTAAATAGTATCTGTGCAATCAAATCGGCGATAATTGCTAGAAATTAAGTGTCCCCAACTGAGCAAGCCAGAGGTGACAGCGGCAAGGAACCAAAACTCCCTCTGTGACAGAATGGAGAAAAAAAAACCTTGGGAGAAACCAGACTCAGTCGGGGGGCCAGTTCTCCTCTGACCAGACGAAACCCGCAGTTCAAAAGTTTATATTTCTATTTTAATTTTGTTGCAATTTCTAACAATAGTAGTATTATGTAGTTAGGTATTTTATTATATTTTAGTTATTTTGTTATTTTTGGTTGATATATCTGGGGATATATCTCTGGGGGTCATCTGGGCGTCCTGGTCTCCGCTGACGATCAGGGCTGTAGACATCACCTCCCGGCGCCGACCCACCATCTGATCGGACACGGACCGAGAAACAGACTAGGAAAGAAACAGACAAACATTAGCGCAGATGCCATTCAACTTACGATGTAACGAGTACATCGTGTGTTATGGGAGTGTTCCCGGTTCGGTTGATCTAATTAATGCAGCCTAACAATCCTTTAACGGATTTGAATAATAGAAGCGTATTAATGTGTTATGTGTAAGCCAGGCTAAAGAGATGGGTCTTTAATCTAGATTTAAACTGACAGAGTGTGTCTGCCTCCCGAACAGTGTTAGGTAGATTGTTCCAGAGTTTGGGTGCTAAATAGGAAAAGGATCTGCTGCCCGCAGTCGATTTTGATATTCTAGGTATTATCAAACGGCCAGAGTTTTGAGAACGCAGCGGACGTGGAGGACTATAATGCGATAAAAGCTCGCTCAAGTACTGAGGAGCTAAACCATTCAGGGCTTTATAAGTAATTAACAAGATTTTAAAATCTATCCGATGCTTGATAGGGAGCCAGTGCAGTGTTGACAGAACCGGGCTAATATGGTCATATTTCCTGGTTCTAGTAAGGACTCTAGCTGCTGCATTTTGGACCAACTGTAGTTTGTTGATCAAGCGTGCAGAACAACCACCCAATAAAGCATTACAATAGTCTAACCTTGAGGTCATAAACGCATAAATTAACATTTCTGCATTTGACGTTGAGAGGATTGGTCGCAATTTAGATATGCTTTTGAGATGAAAAAATGCAGTTTTACAGATGCTAGAAACATGGCTTTCAAATGACAGATTGCTATCGAACAGCACACCTAGGTTCCTGACTGATGAAGAAGAATTGACAGAGCAGCCGTCAAGTGTTAGATAATGTTCTAGGTTACATGTGGGGTTTTTAGGTCCGATAATTAACACCTCTGTTTTTTCAGAATTTAGCAGTAAAAATTACTCGTCATCCAGTTTTTATATCGACTATGCATTTCGTTAGTTTCTCAATTTGGTGTGTTTCACCGGACGCGAAGAAATATAGAGCTGAGTATCATCAGCATAACAGTGAAAGCTAACACCATGTCTCCTGATAATATCTCCCAAGGGTAACATATAGAGCGTGAAAAGTAACGGCCCTAGTACTGAGCCTTGAGGTACTCCATACTGCACTTGTGATCGATATGATACCTCTTCATTCACTGCTACGAACTGATGGCGGTCAGATAAGTACGATTTGAACCATGCTAAGGCACTTCCACTAATGCCAACAAAGTTTTGTAGTCTATTCAAAAGAATGTTGTGGTCGATAGTGTCGAACGCAGCGCTAAGATCCAGTAGAACTAATAAAGAGATACAACCACAATCAGATGATAGAAGCAGGTCATTTGTAACTCTAATGAGAGCAGTCTCAGTACTATGATACAGTCTAAATCCTGACTGGAATTCCTCACAGATATCATTTTTCTCTAGGAAGGAATATAATTGTGAGGATACTACCTTTTCTAGTATCTTTGACAGAAAAGGGAGATTTGAGATCGGTCTGTAATTAACTAGATCTTTGGGGTCAAGTTGTGGTTTTTTAATGAGAGGCTTAATAACAGCCAATTTGAAGGTTTTGGGGACATATCCTAATGACAATGATGAATTAATAATAGCCAAAATAGGATCTATGACTTCTGGAAGCAGCTCTTTTAGTAGTTTAGATGGAATCGGGTCTAACATACATGATGTTGGTTTAGATGATTTAACAAGTTTATACAATTCTTCCTCTCCTACAGTAGAGAATGAGTGGAATTGTTCCTCAGGGGGTCTATAGTGCGCTATCTGATGCGATACTGTAGCTGACGGCTGCAGGGATACAATTTTATCTCTGATAGTATCGATCTTGGAAGTGAAGTAGTTAATTTAGTTACTGTATTGAATAAATACCGGGGGTTATGTTTGTTTTCTTCTAGAAGAGACGAAAAGTAATCAGATCTAGCAGTTTTAATGCTTTTCTGTAGGATAGGGTACTTTCCGCCAAGCTAAGCGAAATACCTCTAATTTAGTTTTCCTCCAGCTGCGCTCCATTTTCCGGGCTGCTCTCTTTAGGGCGCGAGTGTGCTCATTATACCACGGTGTTGGACTCTTATCCTTAATCTTCCTTAAGCGTAAAGGAGCAACCGCATCAAGAGTGCTAGAAAAGAGATCCATAGTTCCTGTTACATCATCAAGTTGTTCTGAGCTATTGGATATGGTGAGGAACTGAGATAAGTCAGGAAGATTATTTATAAAGCAGTCTTTTGTGGTAGAGGTAATGGTTCTACCATATTTGTAACAAGAAGTTGGCTTTACTGCTTTAGCTATATGGAATATACAGGAGACTAGATAATGATCTGAGATATCATCGCTCTGCTGCAAAATTTCAACGCCACTGACATCAATTCCATGTGACAGTATTAAATCTAGAGTATGATTTCGACAATGAGTAGGTCCTGACACGTGTTGTTTAACACCAATTGAGTTTAGAATGTCTATAAATGCTGATCCCAACGAATCTCTGTCATTATCAACATGGATATTAAAATCACCAACGATTAGGACTTTATCTGCAGTCAGCACTAACTCCGATAGAAGATCAGAAAATTCTTTAATAAAGTCTGTATGGTGCCCTGGTGGCCTGTATACAGTAGCCAGTACAAACATCACAGGGGATTTATCATTAACACTTGTTTCTTTGGATAACGTTATATGAAGCACCATTACTTCGAACGAATTATACTTGAAACCCAACCTCTGAGAGATACTGAAAATATTTCTATAAATTGTAGCAACACCTCCCCCTTTACCTTTTGGATCTAATATTTAATAAGCCAAGCTTTATCATGTGTTTATCTGTATTATATAGTTTTTTTATTTGTTGAACATCAATTAAATTGTTACTATTACTTTGGTTTGGATGTTTTCTGTATTTTCTAGTTCGGGGAACAGACACAGTCTCTATAGAGTGATATCTAGGTGAAAAAGTTTCTATGTGCTGAGAATTAACTGACTTCTGTGACGTGAGGCGGCTAGCAGACGATCGGTTTAGCCAGTCTGTCTGCTTCCTGACCTGGGCTCCAGTTAGTCAAGTACAAACTCTAAGACTATGTGCCATATTTCTAGAGAGAAGAGCGGCACCACCCCAGGAGGGATGAACACCATCTCTTTTCAACAGGTCAGGTCTGCCCCAAAAATTCTTCCAATTGTCTATAAAGCCTATGTTATTTTGTTATTTTGCGGGCACCACTTAGACATCCAGCCATTAAGTGACGACAGTCTGCTATGAATCTCATCACCCCGGTAAGCAGGGAGCGGACCAGAGCATATTACAGTGTCTGACATCGTACTTGCAAGTTCACACACCTCTTTAACATTATTTTTGGTGATCTCCGACTGGCGAAGTCGAACATCATTAGCGCCGACGTGGATAACAATCTTACTGAATTTACGTTTAGCATTAGTCAGCACTTTTAAATTTGCCAAGATGTCAGGCGCTCTGGCTCCGGGTAAACAATGGACTATGGTGGCTGGTGTCTCTATTTTCACGTTCCGTACAATAGAATCGCCAATAACTAGAGCACTTTCATCAGGTTTCTCGGTGGGTGCGTCACTGAGTGGGGAGAACCGGTTTGATGTTCTGATCGGAACGGAAGAGTGGTGTTTTGACCCGCGACTATGCCGCCTCACTGTCACCCAGTTGCCCTGCTGCACGGGCTCAACCGAAACCGAACAATGTACAGGACTCCCTGAGCTAGTCGCATCCAAAGCAGTATCTACAGCCCTCACATTCTTACTGTCCTCAACTAAAGTTTGGATGCGTGTCTCTAGTTCTAAAACCTTCTCTGTCAGCCTAACTATTTCCCTGCATTTATCACATGTGAATCCCTCGCTGCTGACAGAGACAGATAAACTGTACATGTGGCAAACAGTGCAAACAACAATAGCAGGAGAAGAAACCATTACTCACCGTGATTGATGAATGATACCAACTTAACTTACCACTTACCACTGTTGTTTGATGAGCTCGTGAAAAACGGAGCGAGGAAAAAATAAAATAATAATAGGCGCGAATAGAAATGCAAATGGAACCACGAGTGACAAGCTAACGGGCTAACAAGCTGCACTCGTGGTTTTTAAAGGAGAACGATCAAATTAGTTAGATTAGTTTGAAAGATAACACCAGAAATATGGTGGGAATTAAGTTATATATTATCACTTTAGACAAAAGGGATTGAAAGTAAAGTAGATATTCAATAAAAAGCGAAGGTACACGGAGCTACAAACACAAACCTCTCAGCAGCACAACAGACTGAAGCAATCGAACTCAGAGGAGCAGAGGAGTTCTAAAGTAACAAAAGATTCATAGGTCTTTCTTGCTTTTTTGTTCTTAATTTTATCTAATGTAGTAGTATCATTTGTTTAATCTCTTTTTATAAAATGTTCAAAGTTTGGCTTAGCTTCCATTTTTTCACACGATTGTGATATTTTCCTAGTAAAATAATATTTGTGTGCTGTATTGGAATTGAAGATTGTTGTCATGTGGTGAATTTGGCCAATCATGAAACAGCTGTGTGGTCATCAGCGCTCCCGCAGTCGCTCTGGCAGCAGGGGTTCAGATAAAAAATTGGCAGCTGGCAGCAGGAAGCGGCTGCCATCGACAGCCGGAAGGTAGGAGGGACCTGCCACTCGGTAGCAGCCAATCAGTATCTACCAATGTAGCAGCAACCAATCAGATGTAACTACGACAGACACTAAACACTTCAGTAATGGCCGCGATTGTTCGAGCGGTAAGTTTGGAAATTTGTGATCGGAGTAATGAATAATTGTTGCGTTGTAAGTTTGAATTTTTAAATTGTTATCTTAGTGAACGACAAAGTGTAAAAGTGTGAATTTTCCTACTTTAGTTTAATTGTTCAGTTTAATCTAACTAGTGGTAGAAACGTAGTTTGTGAACCATGTTACATATATAATTGTTGCTCTTAGTATGTTAGGGGGCTACCTTCAAATATTGCCTTTACAATTACGATACACACCAACACTAACCATATCTTTTTGTGTGTTTAATTTTTCAGGAGAATGTCTGATATCCATTACCAAATTGATTCTTTTTTTCATCTAACAATAACAATTGACCAAACAGTTCTTTTAAGAACTACTCTTCTTTCTCTGCCTTCTGTCTTCTTTCCCTTATTTCTGTCTTCACCTTTTGTATACCTGACTATCGGTTATGACAGGTGAGGCCATTACATTTCCAAAATCTTACTAACATAAGTTAATTTGAACAGAACATGCAAAAACTTATCCATGGGAAAATGTTATTCAACTTCTGAAATATATTACCTTTTATATTTGAATGAACGTTTAATTTGCTTTTATAAACATGCCTTAGAAAAAAACATTACTGGTGTGCATCTAAAGACAAAACCATGGCACTGACATATTTTAAGATGCTTTCAGTTAAAATGCTCAAACATGCATTTTAGTCTGGGACCAGCTTAAGCCTTGACTGTGAACCTGTGGGTTAAAGTTGTAAATATTAGTCCAGTGGTTCAATTCAACATCTTGTTCTCTGGCTTTAGGTAGGCATAGGCATTAGCTTTAAAAAAAATCACGTTATTGTCTATACCTACAAAAAGGTTAAGTGCTTCAACAGTAAATTCAACATCTTGTTCTCTGGCTTTAGGTAAACTCAAGATGGCGGCGCGAGTACATCGCGAGGCTCTGGGTCTCTCCAGATTTTGCAATTTTGCTGTATTTTTCTTACTCATCTCGGGCCTGTTCGTGCAGAACAGTTGTGCCTTTACATCGTACACCCGTTGTGAGCTTTTGGATATCGGTTTGCGAATTTCCGACATTTTTATGGACAATCTTCGACTCCTTCCTGAGATCGCTAGGACACCTGAGGCTATGCACCCTACCCGGCCGGGCGGAAGTGCTCGCAGGCGGCGTCGTTAACAAAGGCGGGGGAAGTGCGGAGGACTAAGAGCTAAGCTAAGGCTAACACCACACCGGCTCTCTTTACCCAGCATTTTCCTTGCCAATGTACGGTCGCTAGTGAACAAAATGGAGGAGATTCGACTCAGCATCACACACAGCAAGAAACTTTTGAACTGTAACGTCCTAATCTTCACGGAAACCTGGTTAAACAGCGGAATACCGGACACCACTATTGAGCTAGCGGGACGCCACGCACTCCGGGCGGATAGAACATTAGATGGCTCCGGTAAGACCAGAGGTGGTGGATTGTGCATTTACATTAACAAAGCTTGGTGCACAAACTCTGCTATTGTTGGGAGTCATTGTTCAGCTAACCTTGAGTTTCTCATGGTTAAATGTAGACCGTTTTATCTACCGTGGGAGTTCACTTCCACCATTATTACTGCAGCCTATATTCCCCCGGATGCTGATGCCAAGCTTGCTATGAAAGAACTTCACGCAGCCATCAGTAAACAACAGACTGATCACCCGGAAGCGGCTTTTATTGTTGCAGGTGACTTTAATCACTCAAACTTAAAGTCAGTGCTACCCAAGTTTCACCAACATGTTTCCTGTCACACCAGAGGAAACAAAACCTTAGACCATGTTTACACAAACATGGCTGGAGCTTCCTTGCGACACCCCTCCCCCACCTGGGACAGTCAGATCACCTTTCTTTGTTCCTCACCCCCAAATATGCACCCCTCATCAACTGTGTGAAGCCATCAGTGAAGACCATCAAGGTGTGGCCTGCGGGGGCAGATTCCACACTCCAGGAAAGGTTTCTACACACAGACTGGAGTATGTTTGCTTCTCAAGCCACCAGTGGCGCTCACACAGACATTGACTCTTACACCTCCTCTGTATTGGATCATATCAATATCACCATTGACAGTGTTACAACCCAGAAACAGATCACCACATATCCAAATCAGAAGCCTTGGATGAACAAGGAAGTGCGACTCCTGTTGAAGTCACGCAACACTGCCTTCAGATCAGGAGATGCACAAGCCTACAGCACATCCAGAGCAAACCTGAAGAGGGGCATCAAAAAGGCCAAGCACTGCTACAAGCTAAAGATAGAGGGACACTTTTCCAACTCTGACCCTCGACGCATGTGGCAGGGCATTCAGGCCATCAGTGACTACAAACCCACCCACTCCACCCCCGCAGCCACTGATGTCAACTTCCTGAACGAGCTAAATTACTTTTATGCTCGCTTTGAAAGAGACAACAGAGAAACTGCCACCAAGCTCAATCCCTTAGCTGACCACCCACCAATCATACTCTTCTCCACAGATGTCTGCAAGGCACTGAGCCGGATCAGCGTGCACAAGGCTGCTGGACCAGACAACATCCCTGGTCGTGTTCTCAGGGCATGTGCGGAGCAGCTCGCTGGGGTTTTTACAGACATTTTCAATCTGTCTCTTGCCCAAGCAGCCGTACCAACATGCTTTAAATGCACTTCCATTGTGCCAGTGCCAAAACACTCTAGTCTGAGGTGCCCTAATGACTACCGCCCTGTAGCACTCACACCCATCGTTATGAAGTGCTTTGAGCGGCTGGTCCTGGAACACCTAAAAGACTCTCTACCATCCACATTGGACTCACACCAGTTTGCCTACCGTAGCAATAGGAGCACAGAGGACGCAGTTTCCATGGCACTGCACTCTGTGCTCACTCACCTGGACAACAAGAACACTTATGCACGTATGCTGTTTGTTGACTTCAGCTCAGCATTCAACACTGTCATCCCAACCAAGTTAATAGCCAAACTTGGAGACCTGGGCATCAATACCTCAATGTGCAACTGGATTTTGGACTTCCTGACCAACAGACCCCAGAATGTTCGATCAGGATTCACCTGCTCCACAGCCCGTTTCTCTACCCCCTCTTCACCTCCGACTGCAAGCCTGTGTATGGATCTAATTCCATCGTCAAGTTTGCAGACGACACCACGGTGATTGGCCTCATCAGTAACAACGATGAGACTGCCTATAGGGAGGAGATCCAGCACCTGGCCACATGGTGCACTGAAAATAACCTGCTCCTCAACACCACCAAAACGAAGGAGCTCATCGTGGACTTCAGGAAGGAGTCAAGAGGCACACACGACACCATCCACATCAATGGAATGGCTGTTGAGCGTGTCTCCAGTTTCAAGTTCCTGGGGATCCACATCTCGGCGGACATGTTGTTGAAAACCAACACCTCCAGCCTGGTCAAGAAGGCTCACCAGCGCCTCTTCTTTCTGAGGACACTGAGGAAGAATCAGCTCTCCTCGGCTATCCTGGTGAACTTCTATCGCTGCGCAATAGAAAGCATCCTGACCAACTGTGTCACAGTATGGTATGGGAGCTGCTCTGTTGCGGAGCGCAAGGCACTGCAGCGGGTGGTGAAAACTGCCCAGCGCATCACAGGGACTCCACTACCTGCCATCGAACACATCCAGAGAAAACGCTGTCTGCATCGAGCTCGCAGCATCCTTAAGGACTCCTCTCGCCCAGCCCACAGACTGTTTTCTCTCCTGCCCTCCGGCAGGCGTTTCAGGTGCCTCCGGACCAGGACCAGCAGATTAAAGAACAGTTTCTTCCCCAGAGCTGTCTCTTTACTGAACTCTAACCCCCGTTGATCCACTTCCTCATATATTATTAACTCTTCTCTCCTACCTCACATCGGCCTTATTTGCACTACTGAATGTAAATTTTTATTACAGTAACAACTGTTTACTTTTGTATCTTGCACTACCATACCTAATTGGATTACGCTCATTTGCACTGCCGACTGTTGTTTACATTATCAATGTTTACATTAGCATTTTGCACCGTACGTCTAATTGTAATATGCAATCACTTCCACTGCACTTTTACACCTTGTTTATAGTAATAGCCATCTGTATATATATTATATTGATAGTACATATCACCTGTAAATTCTGTTTATAGTAATAGCCATCTGTATATTTATTCACTATACATATTCACCTGTAAATTCTGTTTATAGTAATAACCATCTTTCTATATATATTTATACATATATTCAGTACATATCCTTGTCCTGCACTTATTCAACCATTGTATATCCTGCACTTGCTGCTATTGCACTTCTGGTTAGACCCAAACTGCATTTCGTTGCCCTGTACCTGTACTTATGTAATGACAATAAAGTTGAATCTAATCTAATCTAAATTCATCTTTCTCTATATAAAATAACACCCCCTTTTTTTTCTTAAGCTCAATTGCAATAAAGATGATTCCAGGATCTTGGAAGCTTGTTAAAAATAAGGTATTAATTCATGCTATGTGTGTGTGTGTGTGTGTGTATATGTATGCATGTATGTTAAGGAAAATGTTAATTTTCTATTTTGATTTATATTCCAGGATGTTCCTGCACAGTCAGCATCTGTGGATTGCAGTGTATTCATGCTGATGGTATCAAGTGTTTTGTGTCTCCAGCACATTCATCTTGGGCATAACCCCGCATCCATAACAATTGTCATCAAAAGACATCAGGCTGATCCCAGTGAAAAAAAAAAAATATATATCCAATGAACTGTTTGATTTATATTCAAAATTGTTAATGTTTTGTCTGTTTGGCAGTATGCACTGTATATGGCGCTTAACTGGGAGTTTGACTTCACCCTGGTAAGCACTATCCTTTTCTTTTCTATATTGATAAATGGTATTAATTTTTTACATTTAAACATCCGTTTCCAAATTTGTCTTTTACTTTTCAGCATGATATGGCCCATATCAGGAGGTGGTGGGTGAATCTGATCTTATCCAAAATGACACATGCAAGGTATATGTGGATATGTGAATAAAATCCATTTTGCATAAGTAAGGTTTGGTAATGAATCACGTTTATTTTATTTTTTTTAGAAAGAAGCGGTGCACATCAGCCATGTCAGAAGCATTCAAGGAGGAGACAAAACAGCAGGAGAAAGTGCAGAACATAGGAATCTTGATGGTAGTAGCACATTCAGTATGACAGAAACAGACTGAAAGTCTATCTTCACTAACTATTATAGTTGCTTTATGGCAAATGCCTTATAAATGTTAAATATTACCTGCTCCCATAGGATTCACATTCTGTTTTAAGGGAGGTTAGGCTGTGATGTTCAGAAATTGCATTAATTTTTTGGCTTGTTTATAATACCCAATAGTTGCCAGATGCTGTCCTGTTGGAAATTCTTCTTCATGTGGTCCTGGAGGAGGGTGATGCTGCATTGTTAAATCTGTCTTTGGTTTGTTCCAAATTCAAAAGTCTTGTGGATACAGACTCATTTCGAAAGAGGGCACACTTCTGCTGGCTTGACAGTATGTATTTTCTTTTACATATTTGATTAAAGATGTTTAAAATTGCGCCATACCATTCAATTTCTCAGTTGCCGTGTCTGAATGTTTATCTTTGTAATAATGCTATTTTTTTTTTTATGCTGCTCGTTTCAATATACAGGTGTAACAAAATAGAGAACGAAGTCTGAGCCATGCCAGGAATTTTTCAAAATGTACACACTGCAGCCCTGCAGACACTGCAATGAGGTTTACAAAAACTGCTTACCAGGTGTGTACATTATGCATGAAAATGTGATCACTGCTATGTACTTTATGACAAAATGCAATGGGAATAATCATTCAAATGGCTGTGCATGCATGTCTACCGTTAATAAGGTAATTTAGGTATTAATATCACCATTTTCTTATGAATCCTTTAGGCTATGTTGGAAGAGGAAAACGAGGAGAGATGCAAGGCTTTTACTCAGAAAACACCCATCCAGGCTTTTGCAGTGATGATTGCAAGATGCTGGAGGAGTAACTCAGTATAACTCCGTTCCAATCTGAAAGTCTTGAAAATACCTCAAGATTGTTGTTAGTGATTCTGATTTCTGATTAACATTTTTGTTTACTTGCTTACTGGATGTATTTTATAGTGTTTACATTGTATAGCACTGACTTTGACAACATACCAAGCCTGTTACAAATTTAACCGCTACTTTTAGAGATATAGATAGATAAACAGCTATGTCGTTGTTTCCTGAAAATATAACACAGCAAAAAATTATTTTAAATAAAGGTCATTGATGAGACCTGTCTGTTTTTGTCATTTAGGCAGGCGTGTGCATCCTATATGATAAATATACAACATACACCTAGTAATAAGTGCCTCTCATAAATTATATATGTTTGTGTGAGTATCTTTCATTATTTCACATAAACATGGTTGATACACACACATATGCATTCATACAAAAACATTCAGCTGGAATTTAACATTTAACCAAATGATCTGTTTTCTTTGTTTATATTTGATAAACCTTTTTTATCAAATACAATACTGACATTTATACTTAAATTAAACAAATTAAACATTTATATAACTTATTTTTCTTGCTGCCGCTGGCAGCCTCTTCCGACTTCCGGTTTTTAGCCACAGCTGACGTTCAGTTACATCTGATTTGTTGCTGCTACATTGGTTGATACTGATTGGCTGCTACCGAGTGGCAGGTCCCTCCTACCTTCCGGCTGTCGATGGCAGCCGCTTCCTGCTGGCAGTAACTGCCTTCCGGCTGTCGATGGCAGCCGCTTCCTGCTGCCAGCTGCCGATTTTTTGCTGAACCCCCTCTCCGCTCTGGAGAAACTGCACTGGCCGAGTGAGCCGGCTGCTCTGGAAACGCTCTTGCGGTACTTTGATGCCGCACGTGACAGTTTTCTAACCGGCATGCACTTCTTCAAGTCAGCCGCCGATCGGTTTTCATGGCGCCGCATGAAGTCGAACACACCTATTATCAAAAGACGGAAAGCTTGTGAACTGGAGTGAATAGGAGATGGTATTACTCTTACTGTACAAGTAAACAATAACGTTAGTTTCTCCACACTTAAAAGAAATTCAAAGAAATATTCACATACTTTGCTCCTTGTTTTCTTTCTTTTGTACTTTTGTCTTTGTTTTCTCGCCTTTGTGCGTCATGAGGCTGTTCACATGTATGGAAGGCCGTATTATTAAATTTGTCTTTACACATAGCGTGAACAGACGAAATAACGCTAATAACTGTACTGGGTGAAGTCAGTGAAATTGGGACACTTTTTGGTATTACAGTTTTCAGCCAACAAACACACTTTCTCACTCATGAAATATAGACCTAAAAGAAAACACTATGCTACAGTGGGGGAAAAATCTGTAAAAAACTGAAAAAGTACTTGCAGCTCCTTACCCGGGCTTTGTACTGTAATTTAAAATAAATAAATAAATAAAAAACAAAATACAATTGTCTGTTAATTGTCTGCCCTTAGTAAAAAACAGGACCCTCATACCATTCCAAACCCATAAGTCTTTCATTCATCTTCAGAACACAAATGAAGAGTATTTTTAATGAAATCTGGGTGCTTTCTGTCCCTCTAATGATACCACTTTCAAGGTCCAGAAAGGTATAAATGCATCATTAACCCTTTAAACCCGATGTGTCTCATACGAAAAACATCATAATCAAATTACTAAGCAACCCCTGCATGGAATAACACAAAAAAGGTATAATTTTAAAGCTTAGAATCTCAGAATTATTTTGATCAACTCCTAACAAGCGCTGAGCAGTCCCTCTAAACCGAAGTGTACCGTGGGCGAGACGTCCCCCTCCGTCAAAATATTACTAATCATATTTTTCAAACCACTGCCTTGATCAACAAATTTTTTTATATCATTTGAAAGCGTAGAGTCTAAGCCATTTAGACATTTAGACATTTATGCATTTAGCAGACGCTTTTATCCAAAGCGACTTACATTGCATTCAAGTTACAGTTTTTACATTTTATCAGCTCTTGCTTTCCCTGGGAATCGAACCCATGATCTTGGCGTTGCTAGCGCCATGCTCTACTATTTGAGCTACAGGAAAGACCTGTAGCTCAACAATGCATGTAGCTACTTTGATTAGCTCCAAAGTAGTGCAGAGTTATTTGCTAATAAATTACAAAAAAAAAATCATAATTTACAAAATATGTTTTTTTGGGCCATGTACAATATGTTAAAAAAAAACATCAGATATGTCAAAAACATCATACAGCTTGGATAGTCATGTGTCATACGTCATTTGAAACATCTACTCATCGAGTAGAATAAAACAAGTATAATTGGGGCTTTGACCAAATCTGAGTGAGGTATTACTTCAAATTCAAAACAACAATTTCAAAACTGTAAAGGGTAAGAGAAGGGCTGCCTTGGTTCCAGATTCCCAGTAGCCCCTCACTGCAGAACAAAGATCCAGGAGGCAGGGTTGGATCCACATCCAGGGGGTGGAGATGGGTGGGTTTAGGGATCAGGTGGTGGAGACGGGTAGGTTTAGGGATCAGGGGGTGGAGACGGGTAGGTTTAGGGGTGGGGATGGGTGGGTTTAGGGATCAGGGGGTGGAGACGGTTAGGGTTAGGGTTAGGATTAGAAAGAATCCAAGAGTTGAAGCAGCGTCCAGCTCTGGTAAATGCGCAGTCCTTCGTACTCCTTCTGGCCGCTCTCTCGTCTCGGCTGAGGCCCGCCCCCACGGCATGAGCCCACCACCCCACAACCGATAAACTTGGTCTTTTTATTATTGAGCCACAGATAGTGAGATTTTTAAATGTATGAATGAGTATTATTTTTTAATTATAAGTGTTATTTATTAATGTTTTTATAGGTATTATTTATTAATCCAACCTCCCTACTAAGGGTAGGTTTTAGGTATTTATTAATATTTATGGATAAAATTTGTTTGGGTAATTTATTCGGGGTAGAAAGAGTAGGTTTAGGTTGGATAGGGGTAAAGTTATGTGTCTGGGGGTAAACGGGTAGGTTTAGGGATGGTGAAGGTTAGGGTTAGGATTAGAAAAATCCAAGAGCTGAAACAGCGTCCAGCTCTGGTTAATGCTCAGTCCTTCGTACTCCTTCTGGCCGCTCTCGCCTCGGCCGAGGCCCGCCCCACGCCCTAAGCCCACCACACTGTAACCGATGTTAGGATTAGAAAAATCCAAGAGTTGAAGCAGCGTCCAGCTCTGGTTAATGCTCAGTCCTTCAGTACTCCTTCTGGCCGCTCTCTCGTCTCGGCTGAGGCCCGCCCCCACGGCATGAGCCCACCACCCCACAACCGATAAACTTGGTCTTTTTATTATTGAGCCACAGATAGTGAGATTTTTAAATGTATGAATGAGTATTATTTTTTAATTATAAGTGTTATTTATTAATGTTTTTATAGGTATTATTTATTAATCCAACCTCCCTACTAAGGGTAGGTTTTAGGTATTTATTAATATTTATGGATAAAATTTGTTTGGGTAATTTATTCGGGGTAGAAAGAGTAGGTTTAGGTTGGATAGGGGTAAAGTTATGTGTCTGGGGGGTAAAACGGGTAGGTTTAGGGATGGTGAAGGTTAGGGTTAGGATTAGAAAAAATCCAAGAGCTGAAACAGCGTCCAGCTCTGGTTAATGCTCAGTCCTTCGTACTCCTTCTGGCCGCTCTCTCGCCTCGGCCGAGGCCCGCCCCCACGCCCTAAGCCCACCACACTGTAACCGATGTTAGGATTAGAAAAAATCCAAGAGTTGAAGCAGCGTCCAGCTCTGGTTAATGCTCAGTCCTTCAGTACTCCTTCTGGCCGCTCTCTCGCCTCGGCCGAGGCCCGCCCCACGGCATGAGCCCACCACCCCACAACCGATAAACTTGGTCTTTTTATTATTGAGCCACAGATAGTGAGATTTTTAAATGTATGAATGAGTATTATTTTTTAATTATAAGTGTTATTTATTAATGTTTTTATAGGTATTATTTATTAATCCAACCTCCCTACTAAGGGTAGGTTTTAGGTATTTATTAATATTTATGGATAAAATTTGTTTGGGTAATTTATTCGGGGTAGAAAGAGTAGGTTTAGGTTGGATAGGGGTAAAGTTAGGGTTAGGGTTAGGGTTAGGATTAGAAAAAATCCAAGAGCTGAAACAGCGTCCAGCTCTGGTTAATGCTCAGTCCTTCGTACTCCTTCTGGCCGCTCTCTCGCCTCGGCCGAGGCCCGCCCCCACGCCCTAAGCCCACCACACTGTAACCGATGTACTTGGCCTTTTTATTATTGAACCACAGATAGTGAGATTTTTAAATGTATGAACGAGTATTATTTTTAATTATAGGTGTTATTTATTAAGGTTTTTTATAGGTATTTATATTACTTTAATTTATTCGGGGTAGACAGAGTAGGTTTAGGTTGGATAGGGGTAAAGTTATGTGTCTGGGGGGTAAAATGGGTAGGTTTAGGAATGGTGTAGTTATGTCCATAAGGGGTAAAATGGGTAGGTTTAGGAATGGTGTAGTTATGTCCATAAGGGGTAAAATGGGTAGGTTTAGGAATGGTGTAGTTATGTCCATAAGGGGTAAAATGGGTAGGTTTTGGGTATGTTAGGGTTAGGGTTAGGGTTAGGATTAGAAAAAATCCAAGAGCTGAAACAGCGTCCAGCTCTGGTTAATGCTCAGTCCTTCGTACTCCTTCTGGCCGCTCTCTCGCCTCGGCCGAGGCCCGCCCCCACGCCCTAAGCCCACCACACTGTAACCGATGTACTTGGCCTTTTTATTATTGAACCACAGATAGTGAGATTTTTAAATGTATGAACGAGTATTATTTTTAATTATAGGTGTTATTTATTAAGGTTTTTTATAGATATTTATATTCCTTTAATTTATTCGGGGTAGACAGAGTAGGTTTAGGTTGGATAGGGGTAAAGTTATGTGTCTGGGGGGTAAAATGGGTAGGTTTAGGAATGGTGTAGTTATTTCCATAAGGGGTAAAATGGGTAGGTTTAGGAATGGTGTAGTTATGTCCATAAGGGGTAAAATGGGTAGGTTTAGGAATGGTGTAGTTATGTCCATAAGGGGTAAAATGGGTAGGTTTTGGGTATGTTAGGTTAGGGTTAGGGTTAGGGTTAGGATTAGAAAAAATCCAAGAGCTGAAACAGCGTCCAGCTCTGGTTAATGCTCAGTCCTTCGTACTCCTTCTGGCCGCTCTCTCGCCTCGGCCGAGGCCCGCCCCCACGCCCTAAGCCCACCACACTGTAACCGATGTACTTGGCCTTTTTATTATTGAACCACAGATAGTGAGATTTTTAAATGTATGAACGAGTATTATTTTTAATTATAGGTGTTATTTATTAAGGTTTTTTATAGGTATTTATATTACTTTAATTTATTCGGGGTAGACAGAGTAGGTTTAGGTTGGATAGGGGTAAAGTTATGTGTCTGGGGGGTAAAATGGGTAGGTTTAGGAATGGTGTAGTTATGTCCATGAGGGGTAAAATGGGTAGGTTTAGGAATGGTGTAGTTATGTCCATGAGGGTAAAATGGGTAGGTTTAGGAATGGTGTAGTTATGTCCATGAGGGTAAAATGGGTAGGTTTAGGAATGGTGTAGTTATGTCCATAAGGGGTAAAATGGGTAGGTTTAGGAATGGTGTAGTTATGTCCATAAGGGGTAAAATGGGTAGGTTTTGGGTATGTTAGTGGTATGTCTATATAATAGTTATAATATAATAATCTCACTATCTTAAAGGACAGGAATACAATTCTCCATGGCTCTCAACCATCTCTTAGGCCTCATTCAATCCTCTTGGATACAAGGTATTGAGTCTGTTTATCCAAAACCCTTCTGCCCTTAGTCTGTCCCTTAGACTCCACAGAGGGTTAGTTTGTAATACAGTTGCTCTAAGAGAGGGGAGACCATGTACTAAAAAATGTTGGATCAAAAACCTCCGTTTGTGTATTTTATGGAGGATGTTATGAGTGTGCTGATATATTCTCGTTCTCACCTCATTTTTAGTCTGTCCGACATACTGTTTTTTGCACTTTGTGCAGAAAATTAGGTAGACACAATTTCGGGTGTCTGGAGAGAGAGTTCTGTCGACCTGATAAATTTGCTTTGTGGTTACATTTTTTATCCATTTTAGAGCCAGATAGTATTTACACGGTCTTCGTTTTCCGGTTTTATTTTTAACTTTACTTTGCACTAAAATATCTAATAAGTTTGTGTTTCTTTTGTACGCCGCGATTGGTTTATGTCTTTGTAAAATCTCTGTGTCCTCTAAAGATTTGGAGAAATTTTGTTTGATAGCCGAATTGAGTTGTTTACTTTGGAATGAATAAAAGGCCACTAAAGGCACTATTTTTGTCTCACCAGTTTGAGTTGGCGGTTTGGGGTTATTTATGGATTTAAGGAAGTTTCTGAGGACTGATCTTAAAAATCCTCTACTGTATCCTCTATCTTTCAGTGCTTTAAAGAGTACTTTTGTGGCTTTTATGAACTCATTCTCTTCCGAGCAGATTCGATGGAATCTTAAAAGCTGGGATTTTA